>NC_047650.1:33518574-33816325 GCF_902201215.1 Prunus dulcis | reverse complement strand
TTCATAAAAGTAATACCAACTATATAAGACTTCTCAATCTGGCAATTTGTAGTAAAAGTAAACCGCCTGGAATAACTGCATGCCAACATTTTTACAAGGTGTCATCAAGGAAGTAATTAGCAGATGCTTTTGTGCAAGGGGGGAGTTAGAATTGTAAAATTGAGAGTCGAAGTTAACAATATGAGTATATAAAATATCTATGTATTCAATAGTTACATGTTTTGAGCTAAATATATCTAATTTAATCATGTCTAATTTGTTTTAGATGAAATTTTAACTTAAATTATAAGTTTATTACAAATTATATATGTTATATATAATATAATATAAGAGAGATCAAAATCTAGGGAGCGCTAGGGCCACTCCGAGTCTATGAGTGGCTCCGCTATTGCTTTTATGGATTATGTCAGTTGGTTAAGACTCGAGAGTATTATAGATATGGGTTAGACAAGTTGGTTAAGGCATTGTGCCAATTTTTTTACACTCGAGTTTGAACCTCCTTTACGTACATTAAAGTAATTTAGAATTAAATTAGTTTAGAATATCACAATTGTAAATTTTTAAGAAAAAATTTTATTCTAAGAACACTAACAAACAAATCGATTTGATATATATTCGATCAATTACATATATTTATATTTATTTTAATTTATCGATTTATAATAACATAGACTTAATATTCAATTTGGCATCATAGGCGCGCGGTGCCAACTGTGATACGTCTGTCAGTTAATTAAGTTCCTCGCTGTTTCGTCCACCCAAAACTTTTCTCCCACGCACCCACCAAACACAAGCACAAACATTTACCCACTAATTAAAAATTAAAACCAGAACTTTTGTCTTCCTCTCCATTTCAGTAAGGTATAATATTACTCCAAGTCCCCCCCCTTAACTCAAACCCCCCGTTCTTAAATCCTAATCATACCCCACCCCCCACACCATCTACACTCTCCTTTTTCAGAGCACCTCCCTCCATTACAGCACTGCAATTGAAGACGACGACCCAAACAAACCCCACACAATGCACGCCAAGACCGACTCGGAGGTCACGAGCCTCGCGGCGTCGTCCCCCACCAGATCTCCCCGCCGCCCAGTCTACTACGTCCAGAGCCCCTCACGTGACTCGCACGACGGCGAGAAGACCACGACGTCGTTTCAGTCCACCCCCGTGCTCAGCCCCGTCGGCTCCCCGCCCCACTCTCACTCCTCCGTCGGCCGCCACTCCCGCGAGTCCTCCTCCACCCGGTTCTCCGGGTCCCTGAAACCCGGATCCAGAAAGATCAACCCCAACGACGGGTCGCGCCACCACCGGAAGGGTCAGAAGCCGTGGAAGGAGCAGGCCGTGATCGAAGAGGAAGGCCTTCTGGAAGGCGAAGAGGGGTCCAAGGGCTTTCCTCGCCGCTGCTATTTTCCCGCTTTCGTCCTCGGCTTCTTCCTCCTATTCTCTATGTTCTCTCTGATTCTCTGGGGTGCCAGTAAGCCCATGAAACCCAAGATCACCATGAAGGTTGGTTCGATTATCTCGTCCTGAAGTTCCATTTCGATAATTGACTTTCTGGGTCGTTACTAATTCGCGTTAATTTTGTTTAATTGCAGAGTGTTACGTTCGAAAAGTTCAAGATTCAAGCTGGCTCGGATGCTACTGGTGTGGCCACTGATATGATCTCAGTCAATTCGACAGTGAAGTTCACATTTCGCAACACTGGCACATTCTTCGGGATGCACGTCTCGCCAAAACCCCTAGATCTATCCTACTCCCAAATCACCATAGCCTCTGGAACTGTAAGTCCATCGACTCTCAGTTTCCATCGCTAAAAGCAAAAACGTTTTGAACTTTCATCAATTGCATTGTTAATCTCAATTGGGTTCTGCAGATTAAGAAGTTTTATCAGTCGAGAAAGAGCCAGAGATCGATCTCTGTGTCAGTGATCGGCAATAAAATTCCGCTGTATGGCAGTGGCGCGAGCATGAGCACCTCAACAGGAACGACGGCGCTGCCAGTGCCTCTGCAATTGAACTTCGTGATTCGATCTCGAGCCTACGTCTTGGGCAAGCTGGTGAAGCCAAAATTCAACAGGCGAATTCAGTGTTCTGTAACTTTCGATCCCAAAAAGCTCAACGTGCCAATCTCGCTCAAGAATTGCACCACTAGTTGATTGACAGAAAAGGAGGAGGCGCACATAAATTATAATTTTTTATTCTTTCTTTGTTTCTTTTCGTTGAAGACTGAAGAGAACAAGTGGTGGCCAACTCAGCGGGCAAGTTCCAGAGTTGTACGGGCATACCGGGCAGAGAGTTTTTTGGACGAGCAGAGAGTGAGAAAACGCGGTTTTGGACCTTTTGGGCTGCCCGAGTGCCCGGAGAGTGTTGATTACAGGTTGTATTTTACGATATTGGTAGTCATATTACCTTCTCCCTTGTTTATTTATCTTGCTTTTCTTTTTCTTTTTCTTTTGTAAAAGTAAGAAATTATTTATTTATTCTCAATAATGCAAATCTCATTCATTAGGGTTAGGTGGTTCTCTAATTGTGATTAGATAATTGTTTTTGTTTTAAATTTTTTATATAATGAAATATATAATAAGATTTATAGCGAGTGCAAAGGGTTTCAAAAGCATCTCCACCCTGTGGTGATGATGGTATGGCGAATTTTGGCACCGAAAACTGGCCAGCATTTTCTATCCACTGAATACTGATGCTGATCTACCCCATTTATTACTAAATTTATTTATCAAATCATGTGTTTGACAAATTAAGTCAAAAATGGGATAAAATCCATGATGAAACTAGTCATTGCAATAGACATTGTCCATTCTCATTCCCAAGAGAAACTTTTGACGCCGTTTGACACAAGCGACATTAGGGAAAGGGGATTCGAATACATAACCTCAAGTGCATGGATAACTATTCTTAACCACTTGAGCTACAAGTCCGTGTCACTAAATCAAATTTTATTACAAAAATAATAATAATTTATAGAATAGAACTAAGTTTTAACCTTTTGTGCGTGCAAAACATGGACCGGGCTAGAAAACGATTATCAGGCCCATGAATGAGTCGCCGATATTGGACCGCCTGCCCGGTACAGAGGTCCAACGAATGTAGGAATCAACTACTGCGAAGGGTCCTTCCCCTTGCTGGTAAAATGTGCTAAATTTACGAAGTTGCCCACGAATTGCAAATCGATGATAAATAATAAAAATATTAATGAGGACAAGCGATAAAAATTAAAGATGGAATCTTCCCACGGCCAGCTTGCCAGTTGTGCATATGACACAAGTAACCCCCCCCTCCCCTTCTCTCTCTCTCCTCTCTTTCTCTCTCTGCCTCAGAAGGATCAATTCAATTCTGAAATTCTGAACTTTGTGTGTGTCTCAGACTCTCTCAGCTTCATGAGTTATGGCTCTTCCTCAACACCACTTTCAACAGCACTACCCACCCCAACAACAACAATCTTCTAAGTCTTTCAGGTAATTTTCTTCTTCTTCTTCTTCAAATTCCTCTAATAATAATTTTTCCATTTCTTTTTTTTAAGCTTCTTTTTTTTTCTTCACATTTTTGTTGTAGAAATTTGTACACAATCGACGGTCATATGACGCCGGCGATGGCCTATTACGACCCCAGCACTTTACAAGATCACTCGCAGCATCCCCCTTATGTTCCACCCTGTAATTTCTCTTTCCTCCTCTTTTCTGTTTCTTATTTTTTTATTTTTTTTTATGCTCCGTTTGGCTGCCGAGAATTTGTAACAAACTATAGCTCAGAAATTGAAAAATCGTTGAAAAAGTGATCTTCTTGCTGCGAATTTGAGCTAAATTTATCATCTTTTAGGAACTAAACTGCAGAAAGCGCGAGACTTTAATTAATTAAGGCTTTATTTTTCTTATCTTTCCCAATTGTCTTAGCAAGGGCCTTATATCTTTTCTTTAACCTTCAGCTTGTGCAACATTACCTAAAATTAGCGGTATTTTTTTAGTTCATGTAGTAGGGTTTGCACCCGGTCCAGTCGCTGCAACAGACGGCAGTGATAATGGAGCTGATTTGCAATGGCAATATGGCTTCGAATCCAAAAGGAAAAAACTCAAGGAACAGGATTTCTTGGAGAACAACTCACAGATATCGTCTGTTGAGTTACTGCAACCGAGATCAGTCTCCACGGGCTTGGGCTTGTCCCTTGACAATACTAGAATGGCTTCTACCGGGGACTCGGCATTGCTGTCACTCATCGGGGATGACGTGGATCATGAGCTACAACGACAGGATGCTGAGATTGATAGGTTCCTCAAGGCTCAGGTCTGGTTTCTTTTGCAAAGACCTTATCTTGTTGCTTTGTTGAATATATTGTAGGAACTGATCTACAAGGTTGCAAAAGAATTTACTATTTAGTGTTTATAAGAGCATGGTTTACTTAATCTGCTCATAACTGGTCTCCCAGTTTCATATCTGTTTATAGTGGGATTGTGTCATTGTTTTGCTGATCATGTCATGTGTGTTGGGTTTATGTGTTGGTTTGAACATCTAAAGTTTTGATCGCAGTTTCATGGATTTCGTTTCGAATGATTTCATTCTATAAAAGCATGGATTGATTTTCAATTAATGATATGTATGGTGTGATACGTTGTTAAGTTTAGTCTAAATCCTATTGGCTAAGTAATATTTCAACAGTGTTCAAAACCCAAAGTGTATACGTGTAGCATAATAATCTAACCTATTGCAGTTATGGAATGTCTTTTTACATTTAAGGTCATTATGATTAGAGTCTGTGTCATGTAATTCAATTCAAGATGCTACTCAAAAGATTATCCAACTTATCAAATACATTTGACGGTTGAACATCATGGATAATGTTTGTGTCCATTTGGAGTATGATGTTCGTCCCATTATGATTCGATATATATAACCAAAAGATCTGCCATGTGTTACTAAATTTATGGCAGATCTTTTAATAATAAATATCTTTTCCCAACCGTAGTTTGACAATTTGATTCTTCCTTTGCACCGATGTAGATACAATCCAACTGTGAACTGTATCGAATAAATTGGAATCATTAATTTAACAATGGGAGGCTGAATTAATTAAACTGAGCTAGATTTTGCAAAAACCTGATATTTGTCTAATATTGCAAGTATTCCATTTTGATGGAGGATCCTTGTGGTTAATGCCTATTTATACTGGCGAGTCCTTCAAAGATGATTTGTTGCCAATGGTGCTTATGGACGTAGAAGATGTGATGGTGTGAAGGAAAGTTTAGTTCTGTATGTTCATGGTTAAGTCCTCTTTTGCTTGTTAGATTCCTTGTGGGGGGTTTTGTCTGTCTCACTTCGATGCCATCTTTTAGGAAGGTTCTGGAACTACGTTATGCTATATTTATGTTGCTTGTGTGGGAGATACTCCCAGAGAGTTTGGATGTATGTTTCTTTTTTACTTCTCGGCGCTTGAGGGTTGACAGCTGTTGTTTTGGCAAGAAATAAGTTATCGAAATGGATAAAGAAGTAGTTTTCTTATTCTAGTAAATCTTGCAACTTCTTTTTTCCTTAAGGAACCTCTCTGGGATTTCTGTGTTGGCCCTTCCACTTTTGGCTTGCTGTGGTCACCATTGCTTTCTGGTGGTTGCTTTTCATGTGCACGTGTTTACTTACTAGGAACGACTACATTTTTATAATTCTTCTAAACTAAATTTAAATATCTTTTTTCCTATTTATAGGGTGACCGATTGCGGCAAAATATCCTGGAGAAGGTCCAAGCTACCCAACTTCAGACTCTCTCGGTTGTAGAAGAAAAAGTCCTTCAGAAGCTGCGAGAGAAAGAAGCAGAAGTGGAGAGCATTAACAAGAAGAATATGGAGCTTGAAGAACGAATGGAACAGTTGACTGTTGAAGCAGGTGCTTGGCAACAGCTAGCGAGGCGCAACGAAAACATGATATCATCTCTAAGGTTCAGTCTTCAGCATGTATATGCTCAAAGTAGAGATAGTAAAGAAGGATGTGGTGACAGTGAGGTAGATGATACAGCTTCTTGCTGCAATGGCCGTACCCTCAATTTTGATATGTTTTGCAAGGAGAACAATGACGTGAAAGAGATGATGACTTGCAAGGCCTGCAGAGTCAATGAAGTGTGCATGCTTCTATTACCTTGTAAGCATCTTTGCCTATGTAAAGATTGTGAAAGTAAGCTTAGCCTTTGTCCTCTGTGTCAGTCCTCTAAGTTTATCGGCATGGAGGTATATTTGTAATGCGTTACGCGTCAAAGCTCTTATTTTCATGTCGAAGTCATATGTCTTAAGTCATATGCATTGTTGTTGTCATCTGATGATTGCTCGCTTGAGCACAAGACTGCCATTATTTGGCCATCCAAAAATAGGGCTTAAGAGCAAAGAGCAGCATTGGCATTAGCCGTTTTGTGAATAGTAGCATGATTCTAAATATTCTTATACTCTTCTATATGTTTGTTTCTATATGAATTCTGAATTACTTTGTTTCGACTTACCGAACAAACATCAATCAATTGAACCTTCCTTTTGAACCTCCCAAAAGGAAGGGCTCCTTTGAACCTATATCTTAGATATTCTGCAGCTGCTGATGTTTAAAGCATACTAGTTTCTTCATAATGTAAATTGGCGAGATGCCATTTCTATATATGATTTGATTTGTGTCTGAGATTGTTACGTAATTGAATGTGTGACATGCTCGTCTTCTTTGGTGCAATAACTTGTATGGGGTGTCAAATTTAGGGACTCGAAAAGTAGGAGAGTGGTTAGCCAACTGTGAAGTGAACCATTCATGATTCATGAACCATGAGCAGGATTGTATTACGTGGCTGCATTTGATTAGTCAATTATTGCTTGTGATACAATGACTTGAGAGTTGAGATAATTGTTATGTTGCTTTCTTGAACAAGCTATTAGCTAGGTTTGCTGAACAATACAGTATGTAACGTGCAAGGCTCTAACACCTCTGTTGTATACTCCCATCTGCTAAACGCTTTATGGGTGAGAACTGAAAAAATGTTGTACGAACTGGTTTGACACGGTGACCCGTTACCCGGCCCGACATGGCGACCCGTTAATAGCTAGAAGAGAGCATGTTCATGGGCCTAATAAAGCAACTGAACTGGCCTGCAATGGGACATGATAAAGTCCGGCCCATTTTCTTGTTAATTTGTTTTCCTTCCAGCCCTCCAAACAGGGCCAAGAAACCTTGTAGGTGGATTTCTATGATACGCAACCCACAAGGAGATTAAGAAAAGTAGCTGAGCCAAGCCAGTTAGCCTAAGAAAAGTAGCCCAATATGATCTAATAATTTACCTTTAAATTCAATGGTAATAATAAAAGTATGAAATGAATACAATTTTCTACCCAAATATTATAATATGGTATGAATCTTGGGGAGGAAGGTAATAGTTTTGGGTTGGTGTTAGAGAAAAGTGAAGGGAGGGAAATTGAAGTTGCTTTTGGTGGAGGGAGGGAGAAGATTGATCAACTTTTTTCTAATCATGCCTTAGAAAGTGATGACAAAGAGGAAAGTGAATATGCTTCCCCCATGATTGTAAAACTATTATCTCTCTCTCTCTCTCTCTCTACCAAATTGCAACTAGCAACTCCATTATTATTGCTATTATTATTTCCATTATCATTATTATTTCCACCTCCACTTCCACCACCGCAAACCCCAGCCGAACTAAGTCCTGTCATACTCAAGCTCATGCACCTTTTTTTTTGCCTTTTTTTTTTTCTCTCCCTAATTAACTACATCAACATGACCTCTCTCTCTCTCTCTCTCTCTCTCTCTCTCTCTCTTTTCTTAATTTCCTAAAAGTCCGTGAAGGAATGAATGAATGAATGAATTAGCCTAGATGGGTTTATTACATATGAATTAATTTCCATATTTATTTGTTTATTTATTGAATTGAGGAAGAGGATCAAGATTGAAACTTTACCTGATCAGTTCAATCATTCCAACCCCTCCTCCTCCTTATTCCCTATAAAGCTGTGGATTTTATTTTGGTTCACTTTCTTTTATTTCTTGTTTCTATTGTGGGGACTTTGCCCAGCCTTTTCATGGCTTCATTCCACTTTGTATCTCTTTGCCTTCTTTTCACCAGACGTTCGTATGTTAGTGAAAGTATATTTGGGGCTCCAGCTTTATATTCTCTCACAGTCAAAAGTTATTCCATCGATCCCATTTCATTCTAAAGTGAATCCATGAGCTTTTCTGATCGCCATATCTTCAATACATAATATCCTTCTATTTCTTTTCTTTTTTGCCATTGTATTTGGGTGTGTGAGATTTTATCAATTTGGAATTTTTAATTTCTTTTCAGCAAAGAATTCAAACAAGGTAATAATTGTGAAGAAAGTAGTAGGTTTAACAATTGGGTTTCATTATTAGATAATTGTGGTCCGTCTAAATCAACTGTTATCTAGATACGATACACCCAATGCCAATGAGACAGATAATTGCACTAGGGAAAAAGAGGTTCGCATATCATATCTCCATGGATGGTTTTAGGATTCGTGCGTAAGAAACACTTCTTCTTCTTCTTCTTCTTCTTCTCCTCCTCCAAATTCTTGAATGCAATATAATTTCAAATAATATATGAGTGCATGCATGGCCCCCGCCAAGACCCCCAAAAAAGGAAAAAAAAAGAAAAAGAAAAGTTGTTCAATATTTTTTCAGAAAAAGAAAGAAGAAAAAAAAGACAACGTCCAATTCGATCAGTCATCCAAATAGAACACTTTACAGTTCAAAGTTCCACAAGCATTAGGAGATTGTCTCATATATTTGTACGTATCCCATGGTGTTTGGAGGGACGTGAGACAATTTCACCCTTCTCTGCAAATAAAAGCCAAAATTGAGTGTGTCACATGGACATAGGTTGTTCCAATGTTGGTTTCAACTTTTGGCAAACAGTAGCTTATAATATATATGTTGGTGGTCCTAGAAATAGAAGAAACCCACCTTAGCTTCACGTCCCTGTCCATAAGCTCATCAGATCCTACTTAGAACCTCTAGTGCTCATCAACATTAATTTATCTTCTTCAATTGATGCGTGTGACTTGCATGGTGTGTGACTTGCATGGTGTGTGACTTGCATGGTGAATCAATCAATATAACCACATTTTGTGCATGCCTTGCCTTATCTTCCTTTTTTCTTTTTCGAATTACAAAGTACTATCTGTTAGCAAAACATCTTGAATGATATCGGAAGGATCTCCATACCACGAAGAAAAATTGTAACATAACGACAAAGAAAACTGAGCTAATCTTTCCAATTTTATGTTACAAATGAGGGTGACCATTGGACATAATATGACAATAAGTTAGGTGTAACATATATATTATGTCACGATATAATATGATTTGTGTATCAGATCGTTTAGAAACTTTATGTCCGATGACATGATTGAGCAGCCAAAAAAGGGTTTCCTTAGTGGATAATTAGTTGGCAATAATATTTGTATGATTATGGAAATATATATATGTACTAATTAAAAGAAAGTAAAACAAAATTGTATGAAACAAAATTAGCACATGCAAATGCCATGCAATGATCAATTAGTGATGGCTTCATAATAATCAATCGATCAATGAGGAATCCATAAGATCAATTACGATATGAATATGGATATGGATATATTGAATATAAATAATTAAATTTCACCAGATTTCGATAATGAGAAGGGGGTGGGGGGGCTTACCATTTTTATATGATGCATTATTGGCTGGCATCAGAAGCAGAAAAAATGCCACTTTAAGCACTTTGCTTTGTGTAAGTAAATGGACGTGAGACTCTGAGAGAGAGAGAGAGAGAGAGAGAGAGAGAGAGAGAGAGAGAGAGAGAGAGGTGGGTCTTGTTCTTGTATATGCATGAAATGATGGTGAGGATGATGGAGGGACCCACATGAGCTTAATTCATCATCTCATGGGAATCCCTTGGATTGAGGAAGTATATATATATTTAAGCAAGGGGAATTAATTCGTAATTTGCAGCAGCAGCAGCCTTGAGAGCCCCGCGGGGCCCAAAATTTTCAAAGACCTTTTCTTTATGAAGGAACGTTCATGAGCCACCACAGTATAAAAAGAAGAGAAGAGAAGAAGAAAAAGGAATGTGATGTGCATGTGATCCAACAGCCTTTATGTTCCCCTCTACTTGTAATTCTTTCTTTCTTTCTTTCTTTCTATTCTATTCTAACTTGCAAATCACACAAAAAAACCAACCATTCTAACATTCCCTTTTCTTCTGTGCATATTATGATGCGGTATATGTCTTTCTTTTTTGACATTCGGTGACTCATACTTTTTTGGCTAATCATGTTTAGGTCATACATAGATTAGATTGTACTAAAAACTTATTTAATTGGGGTCCCATCTTTATAAGACATGCGAGGTCGGCCATGGTTGATAATATGGCACCGATTCAAAAGTATGTTATTAGTGGAATCTTAGGCTCCAAATATCATATCATGCATGTAGAAACATCACCACCATCATCAATGTTTATATTGTCTTTAAATTGTAAGCAAGAACAAATGCTGCTTACTACGCCAGTTGATTAAGTCAGTGAGTTTGTCACCTTACACCAAAGTTCGAATTTTCATGTCCATAGAATTTAGATATGTTTAGACTATGGTTTGTATAAAATAAAAAATAAAAAGAACACCTTGATGTGCAAGAGTTTGGAGTGTATATATATGTTTAGAATATACTATCAAATACTCTTATTTATGTATGACTATTTGAATAAAGTCCCTCTCACACGTTTATAGAAGGATCTCTTTTTAACGTAGAAGATGAATGAATGTCTTTAGCAAAGAAAGAAAGAAAGAAATAAAAGAGGGGAAAGGAAAAAAGAGATAAGAAAAAAAGGAAAGGAAAGGAAAGGGAGAAAGATAGTGGATGAAAGACAACTCTTGTTCTTCTCTCCTTTTAATGTAATTCTAAAGTGAGTTAAAATTAACTTTTTTATTCGTTGAAAAAGAAAATGGAGGCCATGCAAGTCTATATATATTTTTTAAACCTTTGGGTAGAGAAGCTGCTTTTTAACGTCTTTTTTCAAGAATTGAACCTTTTGCATGGAAACTAAATCTAAATTATTGCTCTAAACTATTCTTTTAACCTTTCATCTGTCTATGTGTACATATATATATATATATATATATATATAGACATACACACATATAGAACTAGTACTTCTTCTTCAATTATTTCATTTGGGTCCAATAGATATGACTTTCTCATGCACAAAGATTGGGGACATACATCAAAACCTAATTTTTATTAAGGTAATTTGAAATCGTTTAGTGCGAAGTTCTAAGCGATTAATTTTAGGGACATGACCAAATCAAACCGAATTCATTTGACGATGAAATTCCTTTACACAAAGTCAGTACCACCTAAAGTGACAACAAGCTTTAGGGAAACTATATAAAGAGGATAAGGGCGATTGATTGCTGCTTTATCACTAGGATTATTTATCCTTAATTAATGTAAATCGAGATATTTTACGGAAAAAAAGTTTGGCTCTTTAAAATTGAGAAGGAGTTCCTCCTTAAAGCAAATGGAGTTCTAACACTTGTCAAATTTCACATCCCTCAGTCTCAGCAGTAAATTATTTCATCAATATATTCATGGACTATAATAACTATTCACAAATAAGACATGCCACATTTTCTGCATGCATTTATGGAAGAAGGTTGCACCGTGTGACTGAAGAGAAGGATGTGATCTAGAAGTAGAAGAAGCCCAGAATTAAGGACAGAAACGTCAATTGAACCAAAAAAAGAAAAAAAAAACATATAATTAACATTAGGGCATGCTAGAACCAAAGACAAACGGGTATCTTGTCTGATCTTTAATGATCTCAGAAAAATGGCATGCCCATTTCCTCGTGGTATCTAAATCCCCTCGTGACCTTTGATTTTGTTTCTGTCTAGCCCCCCCAGCACCTGCAGATTCGAACCCTAGAGCACTTTCACTTTGACCCCAATTCAAATCCATGCCATACAATACAAACCATATTATATATATATATATAATTAGGTTAATTGAGGTAGAGGAGGAGGGAAGGGGTCAGAAAGAAAGACAAAAGAGAGTGCGAGATTGAGAAGAGACAGAAGAAAGAACCTTGTAGGCTTGTCGTCGTATAGAAAAGAATACAGATTTTGATTCTTTTTCTTTGAGTTTTTCAGTTTAGAAAGAAGGAGAAAGGGTTTTCTAAGAAGAATATAATAGTTGAAAGTATATGGGTAGGGAACCCATGAGTATCGATCAGTCACTTAGGCATTTTAAATATGGTGGGTTTTTATCCGTATTCGCTCTGTGTTTTAAGTTGTCTCGCCTTGGAATTCCCGTATTTGGATAAAAATATCATAATTAGACTCTCATTAATAAAATAAAAAAATCCGTGTGTTTTTTTAACCCACTAATTAATTTATATAGTTTCTTTTTTTGTTTGGTATCGGCGGTGGTCATGTGAGAGGAGGTGGGGTTTGGTTTCACTTTCACAGCGTTTTAGAAATTAGAATAGAATCTTCTTGCTCTTCAGCACATAGCTATCTGGAGAGAGAGATTGGGGGGTATGAGTTGTAGTTTAGGAGAGGATGGTGGTGGGTGTGATTTTGGTAGTGATGTTGGTGGTGGGCTCGGTATAAGGATTCATGTCCAGAATTGCTGACAACTTGTGAAAGAAATCAGCCTTTGTTTTTCTAGATTTCCATACTCTCTGTGGACCCATCCAATCTCAATCCTCTCAACTTATCTCATATATGTCTTGTATTGTTCAAACAAAGGGTAAAATTGCTTCATAATTCATTTTACCTCACCTTGCTACCGCGCTTGATTAATTACTCAATCAACAAACAATCCATACGCTTCATCATGGTCGCATAATTACGTTTGTTAATGGATTAGGCCGATTCTCCATGCATGCATGCCCATGATTTCTTGCACATTGAGGTATGAGTAATTTGTAAAGGCTTATAGTTCGAGTAGTTAAGAGCAATTATCTATTCACACGACATCATGTGTTCGAATCGATTGTATTTTAAAAAAAAAGAAAAAAAAGAGAAAAAGGGTTGGAGATTAATCAAATGTGTATGTTGGGATTGATGGGTCGGTTGGTGGGAGCTAAACTAGAGCCTAGAGATGGGTAATGTGTACACACATGCGGTAAATTCCCAAAAATGTGCATGTAACATGAACAAGGGAAAAGGGTGGTGGTAATAATTATATGTTATGCAAAGGAAAAAAACAAAACAAGAATCACGAGAGCGGTTACACCTACAGAAGCAGAAGCCCTTCAAAATAAAAAGGACTAGCTAGCTGCTTCTGTCTCTCCATGTCAGCCGCTGAAACGGTGCAGAGATCTCTGCTGCCTGCACAGAAGAGTGCAGGGTTTAAGATGTATGTGTGGGCCGAGCTGGGAGAGAGAAGAGAAGAGAAGGGCAGGGCCAAGAACGTAGTAGAAGATGTGTGTTCTTCTTCTCATGCTAGGGAGAAAAAACCATTAAAATTTTCCCATTTTTATTGAATATCGGAACTTGAAGCCGGACACTGCTTCTATCATGCTATTTTCTATATATATAAAAATTAATTTCCCCTCTTTTTTTTTTTTTTTTGTTTAATTATATAAACGTCTGCAGTGTGCCAGTGTCACATGCAAATATTAATTTCTATACCTACATATTCGTTAGGGATATTTTCCTTCTCTATCCAGTCTATTTGCCTTTTGATACCTGATATTTTGTTAATAAAACTGATTTTTTTTCTTTTTTCTTTTTCATAGGTACTTGCCCATTCTAGCGCAAAATAGAGATTACCACAAAACTGAAAACAAATGTAAGGGGCTTTTAGTTAAAGTGGCTAAGAGTATTTATTCATGCACCTGAGGTTTTAGGTTTGATTTTCATATCTTTCAATATTGTTTGTATTAAAAAGAAAAGAAAAGAAAAGGGAGGTTATCAGAAAGTAATGCTTTCACATAGAAGTATATGTATTTCTCCATTTTCTTCAGGCATAGCAAATGTATTTTAGGCTAAAAAAAATCTTGAAAGTAAAACGTAAAAAAAAAGGATTAATGATATGGTGATGAATATAAATTTGCACCGATTTCAAATGAGGGGAGCGCAGAGAAAACTGTAAAAAGTGAGAAATTATAGGGGGGTGGGGAAGTGAAGTTGGGACAGTTTGATGAGTTTAACTTTGTTTTTCCAATAATGAGAATGATAGGCCATAATGAAAATAATCAGTTGAGTATCTTTGTGAAATAATTAGCCATCATTTTCCTATTGTTTTCACTTTGCACCCTGGAACATCTGATTGTGTCCCTACTCCCTCCCTCCCTACCCCTCTACTTCCTTGCAGTCAGGCTTTCACTTATCACAAAATAAATCCCTTACCTTTTTTTTTTTTCCTGCTAGTGCCCACTTCATTATTACATTGAATTTCATGCAATCTAGCTAGCTTCTTCAAAATTCCCACATTAAATTGTCACACTTCAAAAATTCAAAAAATAAAACATGGGTTTAGAATCTAGATCACATCAATTTATAAGCTGTTTTGTTTTTCTTTTAATTTTGAAAATGAAAAGTGAATCACTTTGGTTGTGTGGCAGAGGTCATTATTATTTGATTCTCAATGGGATGGAAATTAAACATATGTCTTGCCTTGCCTCCTCCATCTTACTCCTTTTCACAGAGTCTGTGCTGAGAGAGAGAGAGAGAGAGAGAGAGTAGTGTGTGTAAAAAGAAAGAATATTTCTTGGGGCATTACAAAAGGGATAGAGGGAGGAAAAGCTGTAAATATTCATTTTAATTTTCTTTTCAGTTGTTGATTCATGGAAACTTTTAGGGTCAATAATTCAATGGATCACCTGGACACGTCAGCAGAGAAGCCGAGCCGAGAGTGAGCAAGAGCCAAACTACGAAAGCATCTGGCTGGCATAGGGAGGGAGAGAGAAAGAGGTAGAAGAATTGTAAGCTAGTGAGTAAAGGTTGTAGTGGCCAGATAGAGCATGTCTAGGTCTCTTTAGCCCTGATGGTATATTGTAGTTTGGAATATTATGGGCAGCAAAAAAAAAAAGAAAAAAAAAAAGAAGCAGAAGAAGAAGAAGAAGAAAGAAAGGTAGAGAGAGAGAGAGAGAGAGAGAGAGAGGCAAGCAAAATAGAAGAAGAAGAAGGAGAAGAAAATGTCGTCATGAAGAAGAAAGAAACAGGCTTTAAATCCCATCACGTAGTTCGATGTATCCTTTACCTTATATCTTCCAGCTCTCTAGAGAGAGAGAGAGAGAGAGAGAGACAGAGAGAGAGAGAAGGAGAGAGATACAAGTAAGTAAGTAATAGTAGAAGTAGAAAATGATGGGGGATTAGAAATTGGAGACTGTGTTTTTGGTTTGGTGCCTCAGACTTATTAAACAACAAAAGCTAACTTACAAATCGAAAAGAGGACACTCGTTTGACGTGAACCCCAACCCAAACCTTTCCTTTCTTCTTCCTATCTTTTTTTTTCTTTTTCTTTCTTTTAACATTGCTCTCAACCCAACCCAACTAATAATATAATGTTTCCTTTGACCAACATACCCTTCTAGGCTTCTCCTCCAAGATTCTCTTCAAATAACCATGCATTTTTATCTTCAAATAAATAAAATATTCCATGAGGACCAACATATATATATATATATATTCCATGATACATAATATTCCCAGTTTCTTTTAGGGCATACTTTTGGGTTACATTAAAAACATCACTTGTCGAAATATATGATTAGACATGATCTGTACATTTACATGCAAAGCTATGCTATTTGTCAAGGGATGGGTTGCATTAAATGAGATGGTACAAAACCACTAACATCAAAGCACAAGCTCAGAAGCAGAAGCTCAGTAGCAGAAGCTGCACAACTGTATATGCCACAGGAGGCTCTAAACAGGTCCAGGCCTAGCAAAAGGAAAAGGAATTATAGACATGTATAGCTTGTAAGTTGTAAGTAACCAACCAGACCAAGTTTTTTACTGTCTCTATTCAGTACAAAAATCAATAAATGAAAGGAAAAAAAAGAGGAAGGTGGAGGGAGGGGCACCATGGTCATTTCAGAACACACAATGGGACGGGAGGGTACACAGACCCTGCACCATCCTCCTCCTGTGCGTGATTTTTAAGTGGGTGTGCGCGGGATCGATTGTCAGTACAAAAGACAGCATGTATGTGAGAGAGAGAGAGAGAGTGAGAGAGAGAGAAAGAAAGAGGTCACGGGTTTGTCTTGAAAGGCCCTTATTTCACAGTCCTAGACAGACAGACACATATTCTCTCTCACTACATAACCGAGGAGGGAAACAAAATTTTAATATTATCATATATATATCATATCATTTCCCCATTTTATTTCATTAAAAAAACAAAAACAAAAACAGAAACAAAAACAAAAAAGCAAATAAACACAACACACTACTAGCTACTACTAGTACACCACAAACCACCCCTTTTTCTCCAACATTTTTATCCCCCAACTTTCTCACACAAACATTCATTCATTCTCTCTCTCTCTCTCTCTCACTCTCTTTCTCTCCAAGAAGCTCCATTTCTTCTTCTGAGCTCAGATCTCTTTCTCTTGTCAAATCAATGGCTCTGATGATGGACAATTGTGAGGGCATATTGCTCTCCCTCGACTCGCACAAGTCGGTGCCGGCTCCCTTCCTGACCAAAACGTACCAGCTCGTGGATGATCCGGCCACCGACCACATCGTCTCGTGGGGCGAAGACGACGCCACCTTCGTCGTTTGGCGCCCTCCCGAGTTCGCCCGCGACCTCCTCCCCAACTACTTCAAGCACAACAACTTCTCCAGCTTCGTCCGCCAGCTCAACACCTACGTACGTGATAACATACATAAAATTCATCACACAAATTTTTTTGGTTTTGTTCGTGTGTTTTATTTGATTTTCACTGACGGCGTCGTTTTGTTGTTGTTGGGGTTTCTAGGGTTTTAGGAAGATTGTACCGGACAGATGGGAGTTTGCGAACGAGTTCTTCAAGAAAGGAGAGAAGCATTTGCTCTGTGAGATCCATAGAAGAAAGACAGCTCAGCCTCATCAGGTGGGTTTCAGCCACCACCACCACCACCACCACAACCCGCATTCGCCACTCGGCATCAACGGCCACCATCATCCGAGCTTCTTCCCCTTCCCTAGTCGTGGCAGCATCTCCCCCTCCGACTCGGACGAGCCGCCCAACTGGTGTGACTCGGACTCACCACCTCTCCCATCACCAACCAGAGGTATTAACAATCACAACAACAACAATAATAATTTTATGAGTATTAATAATGCGTCGGTGACGGGCTTGGCGGAGGACAATGAGAGGCTGCGGCGGAGCAACTCCATGCTGATGTCAGAGCTAGCCCACATGAGAAAACTCTACAACGACATCATCTACTTTGTTCAGAATCATGTCAAGCCTGTGGCTCCAAGCAATTCCTACCCTTCTTCTTTGCTTCTCTGTAACCCTCCTCCGAATTCCATGGCTCCTGCTGCTACTGCTACTAAGCCTAGTAATTTCAACCAGCTTCTTGGGTACTATCCAGCTCCTGCTACAAATGCTAAGCAAACCCCTCACATGTCTACGACGACCCACCATCATGTTATGAACTCTTCCAGCCCGAGCAACACGACGTCCAAGAGCAGCTCAGTGACGATTCTGGAAGACCAGCAACAACCCAGTGGCAATGGGTGCAAAAATACCAAGCTGTTTGGGGTGCCGCTGCTTCACTCGAAGAAGCGGTTGCACCCGGAGGAGTATGGCTCGAACCATGGGACCAGCATGATGGAGGCCAGCAAGGCTCGTCTGATTTTGGAAAAAGATGACTTAGGTCTCCATCTCATGCCTCCCTCAGCATGTTAGCTGAGCTACTTATTATTAGTTTGCTTTCCTCCTCACTCATCAAATCCCACATTCAAAACTTTGAAAGGTTATATCTTTTTGATATTTTACATTTTTTTTTCCTTCTTCTAGTTTTTCTTGGTTGATTGTATTTTGGGTCTGATGAGATGGAGTCAGATGATCGATATTGTTGATGATCAAAAGTATTATGTGTGTGCGTGCGGTTGGGTGTTTGTGATCGACGGCTACTACTACTCTGATCTGTATATATAACTTTAGTGAAGATGTTAAATTTGAAGTTGAAGTTCAAAATGGCCATGTTTTTGTTTTAGCTGATCTCTTGATATTCAGTGGTGCAATTTATTACTCATCTCGATTACCGCATCTCTTTTTTCTCCTTCCTTTCTTCTTCTTCTTCTTCTCTGCAGTTTCTGAGCTTTATCCCTGAATGTTTCAGTTACATTAATGCCTCAGACTCAGAGAGAGAGAGAGAGAGAGAGAGAGAGAGAGAGAGGGTATTGATAGCTTCTTGCCATTGAAGGAAAGGCTGAGGATATACAGTCTGGTTCATTGACAATTTCCTCTAGGGCTTTCTCTGATTAGCCCATCCATTAATGGGTCATACGTACAACTGTGAGTCTGTGACCCTCAAAATACTTGGCTTTAAAAAAAGAAGGAAAAAAAAAGAGGAAAATGAAGGGTAAGTAAATAATGGTTAAAAATGAAAAAGCAGTTGACAGACACAGCATGACAATTCGTTGTTCAAAATCAAACTATGATCAGTGTAATAATTATTATTATTATCTCTCATCAGTCCGCACTCGCACTCTATAATTGTGAAAGAAGAAAGTATACTATGATTTACTGAAAAGAAAGCCATCATGTCGTTGGATCAAGGTTATAATCTCTATTTCTCGTTTCCATGAAACTGTCAGTGCTCACGCAGGAAAAAACAAATACATACAAACGTACAAATACAGACGTGTTGTTGTAGTAACAAAGAAAATGAAAACAAACAACCAAAAAAAAAGAAGTGGGGTTTTCGATGAAAGCGAAATGTTAGAGAAACTGACTGAAAATGTGGGTTTGAAATGTTTCTATCAATGCTTCTATGCTTCTTCTTCTTCTTCTTCTTTGGACCAGAAACCTTTGCCTTTTCCCACTTTAAGTATCTCTCTCATCAACGTCTTCAAACCCTTCTTTGAATCTTCCCTTCTATATATTTCTCCTTCCCCTTCTTTCATTTATTGCATGCTCTTCTCTCTCTCTCTCTCTCACCCCTTCTGTTCTTTGGTTTTGATAAAAGTTTGACCAAACATAATTTCCGAAGCCACAGGTTACACATATGGCATTTTTTTGACCCTTCGTTTGATAATGCATTCGCAATTTGGGACCATTAAAAACTGTGTGAGTGTGCGAGACAGAGATCTATTTCAAGAGTCTGGAAAAAGATAAAGTGAGGAGAAATTAATATAGAATCAATCAGAAGTAGAATATCTTTGTCGCACTTGTAAAATGGTTTTGGTTTTTAGTTTTCGTCTTATAGCAAAAATAAAAAATAGAAAAAAAAAACCCTAACCCTAGACATTATGCCCCCTTCTAAGCTTTTGTCCTTTATCGGGTCGTCGCACGTGACTGGAAATATGAACGTGGAGTGTGTCACGTGCATATTATAGAATAGAAGAAGAAATAGAAGTTCTCTAGCATGCTTTTGGTCCAATAGTAAGAGGCTTAAAGAGTAAAGTGGGTGATGGGCTGCAAAAGTGGATACGGATCATCCGGGTAAAAGATGCTTTAAGGAATTTTAGGGATTTATTGGACCACGAAATTGGCCATTGGGTTGGTTGTTCTTGAAAGCTTAAAAAGGGCAAAAAGGAAAATGTTGCTACGTTTGAAGTCTTTTTTGAATACACTTTGTTGACATTTTTCGTCTTCTCTCTTTTGGTATGTCACACTTTTTTCACAAGTTAAGAAAATCGTAGTGAGTGTCATATTTTATTGGCAAATTAACAAGTACACACGATTGCAAGAATTGTATTGGTAGGAGGTGCCATGTGTTAGGGGGAACCTAAACCACTTTAAAGTAGATTTCTTTTTCGGCCCTATATAATATATATATATGGAACATAAAAAGATCAAATTCAGAATAATACTTTGATAGATTCATCATTTTCTTCTTTTATAAATGCTTTATAATGTTTTCAAATATAAAATCAGAAGTCTTTTTATATGTGCGTGTTCGTGTCGAAAGAGTTGTCGAATAATTAAAAAAAATAAAATTAAAGGCTATAGTAAGCAGAACAAAGAAAGACTGTTTTAGACAACCCACTATGGTGTAATATTGCAGTACTTTTCTTTTTCTTCATTTTGTTTGTTTGTTTTATTTCACCAAATCCTAAACTTTCTCCCTTTATATGAAAGTATTTTCATATCCTTGTTATTCGTGGTTAAGTTTAGTTGTGTATTTTTCATATAAAGATCCCCCTCTTTTTGCTTTTTTGTAGAGTTCATTTCCAAGTCCTCGGTTTCTCAAAATGAGTGATATTTAGAAATCCTCAAATTTATGAATTTCGAATTTATCTCTAAAATTTTACCTATCCAACATGCATGAGAGGGAAACGAAGGAATTCAAAAGAACTTTTCTAAAATAGAGGGATATATTTAGGGGTCATCATTTGGCCCACGGGTCAAAGTGGGTAGTCCCAAGTTTGATGGGTCAAAATTTGGCACGACTTGATGGTTAGGTCTATTCGACCCAATTCGTTTTAAGGTTGGGTAGGACTTGAGCTTAGGTTTTGAAACCTCTAGGCAGCCTTTGGCCTGACTTGACAAGGCCTGCCCATGACCTGGTTTGGCCCGGCTCGAGTAAGTCTGCTTATTGCCTTGTTATTTTTTGTTTCCCCTTATATTGCCTTATTTCCGTTCTAAACATTTAAGTAAATGTCTTGTCTTTCTACCTTAAATTATTTTTATATTACTACATATCATACTTGAAAAATATTTTTCTATCAAAATTTGACTAAGTATGAAAAATGAACTTTTGAAATACTAATGTTTTCAATGATATTTTTGGCCATTTATATTCCTTGCAACTTAAATATTCAAACACGATTTTATGAGATTTTAGCATAAAGTATACATTAACTTATTGAGGTATCAATTTTTGTATAAACTGGATTTTCATTTTTTGATTTTTTGGGAATTAAATTTTCTAGTATTATTTATTGAATCCAAATGGGGGGTACTTCCTTATTTACATTATAAACTTAAATAAATGGATTAATATACAAATAAATTATAGTAAAAAGACAAGACATTTACTTCAATGTTTAGAATGGAAATAAGGCAAAATATAAAATAAAATAATAACAAAAAGCAATGGGTGCCCCGGCTCAAAAAGCCCACTTAGGCTCGGGCCAATAGCTTTGAAACCTTGGCCCAACCCAAACTCAAAAATTTCGGGTGTGTTTTGGTGCCTTCAAATAATAGAAAAGTGTTTTAGTGCCACAAATAGAACGTTTGTATTTTGTTGTCGTTCTTTCTTTTTTTGGAATAGCAAGGTGGAGTGTGACTTTTTTTCTTCTTATTTTTTGGGGTCTGAAACAAGTTGAAGTAAATATGGTTTTTTTGAGAGAAGAAGTATGTTAAAGATTACAAAACACCATGCAAGGAGCTTATAGCTCAAGTGATTAAGGGTATTTACTTTTGCACTCAAGTTCTTAGGTTCAATTCATTCCCCCTCTCTAATATCGCATCGCTTGTATCACAAAAATAAATAAATAAATACAAAATACAAAACATCACACCATGTTGGGCCACAAAGGATTTTAAGACCAAAATTGAAAGGAAAGAAAAGCCCGTGTGCTGTACAATCCGCTACGCGGTGTTGTTGGGCATGCCAGTTCAACCGGTCCAAATCATAAATGTGGGTTGAGTTTGACCCATGGGCTGAATGAACTTGCCAATGTGCTAAATCATTAATGTTGGCTTGGTTGGTTTCCCTCCAGAGCCCCCCAAAAAATACGTAAAAAAAGGATTTTAAAAAAAAAATTCCATGATAAAATATTTATGTACTGCAAAATTTCAAAATTGTTTTGTTAACTTGAGTAATTATAGGTCTTGTTTGGTACACCTCCTTGGATTCGCTTGGATTGGATTAACTTAAATAACATCCCAAGCCCATGTTTGGTGCATCCCATCTTTAAGTTAAATGAGACTATATAATCCTGGCTTACAAAAAACACTTCACTCGTTGGCACAAAATAGAGAACTTTGAAGAGATTCTGAAGAGGTGCCGCTAAATAATAACGAAGACGCTATTGAGTCTACCATTATCCAACGTTGCTCTGCTCTTCTTTTCGACGTTGCTCTGGCTCTCCTCTTCCACGTTGCTTTGTTTTCATCTTCTGTTGTGCTCTACTCTCACTCACTCAAGGTTTCAACTCTCTTCTTCTCTTTACACTCTTCTTCTCTATTTGTCTCTCTCCTTGGTGATATTTGATGGGTTCAATTTGCTATTTCTTAGTTTGATTTTTAAGTTTTGATTTTGTGGTTGTTTGTAGTTAGCTTAATTTGATGAGAATTAACATTTGTGTTGGTTAATTTTCATTGAATTATAATTGGGTATTTTTCTAGGGTTTTCAATTTTGAATTGTTTTGATTATGGGGTTTTTGTTTGGAATAAGAAGAATAAAAGGGTATAGGTCATGTGGCTAATTGCATGTTGTGTTTGCAAACAGACATTTGGTTTTTGCAAACTGTGATTGTAATTGCATGTTGTATTTGCAATTACTTAGTGATGGTTTGGCAATTTGCATTAGGAAAGTTGAGCTCTCACATTTTGGAAATGTTCTAGGCAATTTGTGGTTTTTGTTTCATGGATTATAATTGGATGCTTTTCTATGGTTAATTTTTATTGGATTATAATTGGGTATTTTTAAATTGTTTTGATTATGAGGTTTTTGTTTAGAAAAAGAAGAAATGAATAAATTGATGGGTGGAATTGGAGCTTTGAGCAAAGTTAATGAAAGTCATTGTCGTTTGCATAATACTTTTAGAAGGGCCTACTTTTAGATATTAGCAAGTGAGAAGAAAAAAAATAGGGAATCAAATTTCTTCCATGCACCATCAATTTGCTCAAAGTTAAGCAATTTATAAAAGTTGAATATCTTTAGAAGGGCCTACTTTGTCTTATTTATTGGCTTAAAGCCGCATGGGTTAGAAATTGGTTGTTGCAGAGTCTTATGAAATCAAATAACTAATTCTGACATCGGCCCTTTGCAGAAAAGTCTTGGATCAAATGAAAGAAACACAGCTAAATTATCTTATATAAACTATGAAATTAGGGAGACTTGGTTTTCTTAAAGAAATTTCTAATAGGAATAAGTAGAGTTGATGTGCCCAATTTGCTTGCTATTCTCATTTCCTAATAGTTTTCAATTGCTCATGGATGTTCTATAATTTCTCTATGGGTGGCTAGGCATAACTTTTTGTTAGATGCTGGTTTTTCTTTTTCATGGTGATTGGCACTTTGTTGGTTTGTATATATATTATCTAAACATATACTTTGTTGGTTTGCAAAAATACACATGCTTAATTTTTGTTGGTTTCTATGATTTATGAGATATGAATCGAAGAAAGCTTTTGTTGATATTATTGATGGAGATGTGGCATTTAGAGACAATGTGTGGTTGCACAATTCTTGTGCTTATGATGTTCAAAATGAGGAGAAATCAATAGCTTATATCAACGGCTTAGTTTGGAATTGTGGATGTTTATTTATATATGTTATTTAGTGGGTTTTGGTTGATTATTATTATTGTTAGTTTGTGCGCTTGTGGAAAGTAATATGTGAACGTGAATTTGTAATTTCAAGCTATGTGGATGAAGCATATATATAAAATATCTAACTTTTGCATCTATAAATATTGTATGAGTTTTGCTTTATATGATATTGGGATGGTTTGGAGCTTGTCTTACCACCATGTTTGAATGAAGAAAAGAAGAATAAAAGGGTAGAGGTCATGTTGCTAATCGCATGTTGTGTTTGCACACAGACATTTGGTTTTTGCAAACTGTGATTGCAATTACATTTTGTGTTTGCAAACAGACATTTAGTTTTTGCAAACTGTGATTGCAATTGCATGTTGTGTTTTCAATTACTTAGTGACGGTTTGACAATTTACATTAGGGAAGTTGAACTTTCACATTTTGGAAATGTTCTTAAAATATAGGCAAGTTTTGAAAAATTTAATACCAATTTTTGGTCTTGGAATTATAGTAAATAGTTTATAATTAAAATATTATCACTTCAAAGAAAATTTTAAATTTTAAATTTTTTTTTTGGTCCCAGTCCGAGCATAAACCAAACACAGGATAGTACTATTTTTGTTATCCAGCTTCTTAATTCGACGCAACACCAAACGTAGGTCAGTACTTAATCCAGCTTAGACCAAGCCAAGCCAATTCAAGACAGTCTCAGAATTTAGTTCAGTGCATAACAGTCCGCCGTACCAAACAGGGCCATAGAATATTACGGTAGTACGACAACGTAACATATTTTGTACAGTGTTATAACAGAAGTGAATATTTATTGATACCATTCCCTAAAAGGGGGAAAATAAACTATGTCATTCACTAATATTATAACACGTGTACAAGATATAATATGTGACTATATTATCGTATTATTATATAATTTCTCATTTTATTGGTAAATTATACTGAGGTATTTTTAAAATTTTAAATTTTACACGAGCCATAATTGTACTGATATTTAAATTACTCCATTATTGCAACATTCATCTTTTCATCTTCAACGGGCAGCCACAGGATTGTGAGATATGGTTCGATCATCATGTTGACTTAATTGGAATTTAAAATTTGGGAAGAAGTTGCAGAGACTTATCGCCATAACTGACAAAAATGATGGATTAGAAGTTCCAGACTTTAAAATGTATTAGTACTAAGCAGCTGTGAGAGGTTTTGTTTTCTCATGCAATTTTGTGGACCCAAAAACGCGAAGGAAATTTTCAGGACATTATAGGGCATTTGATTGGATATGCAGTCCGGCATGACAGATTCCCCTGATCCAAATCCATAGAGATATCCACATATTATTACATAATAATAATATTACCAAAAACCTTATAAAAAGTTCATGCGATCTTGCAATTGCAAATAAACAAACTAAAAATAGTTTAAGTTGACGAGACTCGATTTGCTGCAATCTTTTTCATGACTTTGGAGCATTGCATGCATTTCATGGAGATACAATCCAAACTGTTCAATCAAAAAAGAGGTGCCTGGCAAGTTCCAAAAAGAAAAACAACCCTTTTAAATATTTGATGCAGTTTGAGTCGCCACCAGTTTGCAAAATGCATGGCTATATTTTCAGTTTAATTTATATGATAGCTAAGCTATCGATCGTTGAATTATGTCCACAAATCTTTTTGATACAAGCAATATTAGGAGAGAGAGGGAATCAAACCCAGGACATCGAATAAAGAGATAACTGATTTTAATTAATTACTTGAACTACAAGTCTATTGTGTATATCCACTAAATCTTACGTATTCATAAGGGGCTGAAAAGTTAAATTTTATTTACACAGCTTGCAATTTTAATCATCGTGCAGTAAATATTTAACCGAAGTGAAGAAAAGATAGAAAAGATATATGAAGATAATTTGGGATCCATCCCATGTGAGTTTGCTTGTTGCTAATGGGTCGTGTCACTCTCATTCCCATCGTTTCTGTTTCTTTTTTGCTGGTGTGCTGTGAAACACACAGACCCTTTCTTTGCTTCCAAGTTCCAACTCTAATTATTGGAAACACTACCTGAAAAAAGAAAAGTTAAAATAGTCATTTCTCAGGCAGTAATTACTATGACAGACAGACGACTTATATATTCATCCTGCCTGAAAATTACCCCAACTTTAGATAGGAAAAAAAGGGGTTAAAAAAAATCTACCGGAAGTAAAAGTTATCCAGAAAAAATACAAGGGTGTCATAATGATTTTCATGTCATTTCAAATAAAAAAGTTTTGATGTTAAAAAGAGGTTCTAATCTTGACCCACTTCCAATCCAACATTATCCTTCTGCCTTTTGCTAAAAGCAGCTTCACATATTTATACGCACTTATGCATGCTTAGTCTTTGGTTTAGTAGTATGTCACTTTCATCGTCCTATTTTTAATCACGAAAAATGATTTTTTTTATATAATTCCAAGTAAACACTACTAGAAGATCATGAAGCACCGATTTTAATGGTAGAGATCGATAGGGATGTGATGGAGACGGACCCAAAGACACTGTAGCTAATTTGTAATTTTGTTTTTGTCCATTAAGTTGTACTGATAATAATTGTTGAATTATATAAAAGAAGGAGTACTTTTTGTCCAAGTCCTGTGGATGATTCACGTTGATTTTTAGATGATTAATCATTTAAATAGTGTGTCCGGCCAAAATAAACAAATAAAGTTGAGCTGTTTATTTTTATTTGTATCAATATGACAATCTCTAAATAATGTCTTCCAAGTTCCAATATGGTACGTTAAATCATGTATGATTAAACAAAGCTGCTTACCATCGACTAACAACCACACAAAACCTTTCCCAATAATCTTTATTTGCTAGCTGCCAGCTTTAATTTGAGTAACAACAACAACACCAACCTGCTGTTAGCCCGATCCTGATGTGATTTATAAACTATAAACTATACTTTATTTATAGCAAAGAGGAATGATCCCATGCTTGCTAGAGCAGGCAAGTTAGCTCTGCAGCGACACCGTATCTGAGCTGAGGTTTGTGGCCACGACGGGGCTTCTCACCACATGTTCACCTCCACTCTCCGCCCAAGTTAGATAGCCAAAAGCCACAGTCTCCTTCGTTCGTCTTGGACCTTTTATACTCAGCACAAAGCTCAGCTTCTCACCCTCCTCCTTGAACTTCAATGTGTTTGGAACCACTGCAACCTCAAACCCTTTTAAGGGTGTAACGCTTGCAACGTAGGTCGACTGTCTCTTTCCTATGTAGGTCACTGTCCTCCGGAATTCTTGAGTGGTTTGTACATTCGGCTTCGAATCGTTTGCGTTGAAGAATGCAATGAAAGAAGGATAGTTAAGATCCAACGAAGGAGTTGAGCAATTGTTCGAGGCTGATTTGGTGATGGTTTGGATTTGCTTGTTGGTGTAGTTCAGTGCACAAAGGAGATTTATGTAATCTTCTATGTCCGCGTCGTATATGAGCCCCGGGTCAAGGGCTTTGTTGGGATTGACATGACCTGCTCCCATGGCTAGAGGACTGGCTGGCTGGTAACCGTCACCAATGTCTTTAATGGGGCTGAGAGTGTTATCCAATGTGTCTGATGTCGTCATCATGGCCGATCTAATAGCAGCAGGGCTCCATTTTGGATATGCAGCTTTTAGAAGAGCGGCTAGACCGGCTGCATGCGGGCACGCCATGGATGTCCCGGACAAGAGATTAAAATTACTAAACAAGTCTTTATTGTTCACCACGGCTACCGCGTTATTTTGAGGCCATGCAGCTAGGATTAATGACCCTGGAGCCAGAATGTCTGGCTTCAGGGTAAATGGGAAGCTGGGGGATGGCCCTCTGGAGGTGTAGCTTGTTGTAACTGGTGCTGGTTTGGTACCAAGAAGTGTCTTTCGAAATTCCAAGCTTGCTGTTGGCTGAGAGTTGCTGTTGATGTAATCTTTGATCGCTTCGCCTTCCTTTGGACTGAGAAAGATTGTGGGAAATGGGCTTTGGAGGAACAGCTCCAAGTCAGTGTTGTCGGTAATAAAAAGGCCTCCGGCAACAGTTGCTTTGTTAACATTATAAACTTGTTTGCCTAACGAATCATTTCTGTCCTGGCACACAACTATCTTCTTCCCCACCTGTTTCAATTTTTTCAAACTGTCACATGCATCAAGGAAAACAATTGGGAATTGGGTTGAAGATGAATTCCCCGGAAAAAGAGTAGACCCCGTGATGGAGCCTCCGTTGCCAAAATGCGCAGTTCCTTCAAAATCACGGTCGATTGTGGCGGCGGCAACGGTGAGAACCCATGGGATGCCATTGTGCAAGGTGCCAAAGAAAGGGCCCTCATTTCCTGCAGATGTGGACACAAAGACACCTTTCTCCAAGGCTGAAAATGTGGCTATGGCAACAGGGTCCTCATACAAAGCAACCCCATCAAGCCCAAATGACAAGGACAAAACATCCACACCGTCTATAATCGCTTGCTCAATGGCAGCAATTATATCAGAAGACAAATTGCCCTCTTCCCAAAGAGCCTTGTACATGGCCACGTCACCACGTGAGCCTTCGGAGCCATGCCACTAGCTGTGCCCGGTGCATAACCAAAATAAGATGCCCCGGGCACATAATTTCCAGCTGCTGTGGATGAGGTGTGGGTCCCATGCCCATCTGTGTCCCTTGTTGAATTCACAGGAAATGTCAAGTTGGGGTTTTGGGCAATGAGCCCTTTGTTAAAGAACCTTGCCCCAATCAACTTTTTGTTGCACAAAGAGGAGTTGAATTGGGTGCCACTCTCGCATTCACCTTTCCATCTTGGTGGGATTTCTGACATTCCATCGTCACTAAAGCTCTCACTTTCTGGCCAAACACCAGTGTCCACCAATCCAATTATGACATCTTTGCCATAATCTGCAACCGGCCAAGCTCCAGATTTGGAACTGAGGCCAAGAAACTGAGAGGAGTGAGTTGTGTCTGGTTTTACTGGCAAGTCTTTGACTGAAGAAATGTAGCCTGGAGAGGTTTTTAAGGCCTCGAGCTCAGAAAGGGAGAGACTTGCACTGAACCCATTTATGACATGAGTATAACTGTAAATAAGTTTAGAAGAGAGTGCAGAAGAAGAGGTGGTTGTGGTGGTGTTTGGCCTAAACTTGCTCAGCGCAGAGCTTACTGTGGCCAAGTACCATGAATGGTGATCAGCAAAGGCTTTTGGCATCATGGTTGAGTCCATGTGGATGATATAATTGTTGGGTTGAGCCAAAGTGGTGGAGATAATTGCAATGGCAAGCCAAAAACACAAGCGAACATGATGACCAATAGCCATTGAAATTGAGCACAAGGGAGGGAGGAAGAGAAAATTCAGAACACAATATTGAATTTGTAAAGTTCGTAATTTTTATAGAGTTTTAAGAAGCATGGGAACCAATCAAGATATTCCTCACCACCATCTCATTTATTCCAACTTGTCCATTTGGTATCTTATAATTTGTAGGAGACCCTTGATAACCTTAGTATCTCCATACATGATTGATGCCCCAATTGCCCATACATTTATGGATTTGATGGATAATGGATGGCTTGACTTCAAAATATACACACTCCCCTAACTTATGGATTCTAATCGTTGTGATCCTTAACATTTCAGTCACTAGATCAGGATCCTTCGTTTGGCAAGGCCATCTTGATGATGCTCTGTGGTTGCTTTTGTTGTTGTTGCGCCAAAGTAAGGAAAAGGGAGGGGGTTTTCTCACACATACTACTAAAGTGTCATGAGGGTTCGAACATAAGACCACTAGTCTACAAGTTAATGCGACTAGACCCAATTAGCATTGCTCTTCGGTTGCTTGCTTGCTGCTATATGACAGCATTGTCATTATATGGATGGACCGCCACAAAAACAGGGGAATATGGTGAATTGGGTAACCACCGCATGCCTAAGGCAGCAAGTGGACGTAAATATCAATATGATTAACAAAAACAGAGTGAACCCATCATGTTCCTATCACTTTCAACAAAAAAAAAAAACAAAAAAAGAGAGAGAAATTTCCTGAGCATTTTGGTTTTTTTCTCATGCTGGTTCAGATGTTCCTTTCAAAAAGAGGAGTAACGCTACGGGCACCAACTTGTTTACCAACTTTTGGATACCAACACATGTGGCACATGACATGGCAACCTATGTCATCTGCCACCTCATTTATTTTAATTACATAATTTATTATATAAATAAAAGAATTTTTTTTCTTTTTCTTTTTTCTTTTTTCTTTTTTCTTTTTTTCGGTGTGAAATTCTTTTATTTATATAACAAATTATGTAATTAAAATAAATGAGGTGGCAGATGACATAGGTTGCCATGTCATGTGCCACATGTGTTGGTATTCAAAAGTTGGTAAACAAGTTGGTGCCCGTAGCGTTATTGCAAATAGAGTTGACATAAAATTTAGTCACTTTGGCACACCAATTACATTATGTTCCTTTCTCATGCCGGCACGTTATGGCACACCAATTACATTATTGGTTATTTTCTTGTATAAGTAGGCCAGATAATAATATAAACCGCATGCATCATAATCTTATATATACGATCACTTATCTGGGTTTAAAAATAATAATAAAATATTTTTGGAAATTTTGCATGATTATCCGATTGGTTTCATTCTTCCAAGTGAAGGGTGAGCTTGATGTTTCAGTTTCACTCAGACCAAACCAGAGGCTGAGAGCAGTTGCTCGTGTCTAAGGGAATATGGTTGTTTTAGTGCACAATTGTAATGGACCGCCACTCTAGGATTTTCCTTTTGTACGGCCAAAGTGCAACCGAGCAAAGCATAGAAGAAGATATTATACAGAGAGAAAAAGCTATCTTACGAAAATGGGAGGTGCATTTTGATCATGACATTGCCAAATTCCAGAGTCAACTGGTTGGTTGTTAGTTACACGTCGGCTCATTCTTTTGTGCCCATTTTCATTTTGAACATCAAAACTACTATAAAAAAATAGGTTAAAGCAAAAGTTGCAGTGCAATTTCTTTCCCCATCTTACCAAAACAAACTACATTTCAAATTCTTTGTTATTTTTATTTTGACAAATATGGTATTCTAAATTATTTTATTGTATGGGAAATGGAGTTTGAACTCCAGTGATGTTGGAGCATGATTTCTTTCAAGAAGAAATACCTCCACAGATTCTTGACTGAAGTCCGCACGCTTCCTTGGTCGAAAGAGAACTCCGGACTTTGTTCCCGAGGTCGAACGATGGAAGAGGGGAGAGTACATGCAAAAGTCACTCCGACGCTCAAGTCAGTATTTGCGCAACGTACTCTTAGTGTTTAATTCAATTTTTTTGTCCCCCCTTGGCTGGAGGTCTAGCCGGGTTTTTATAGCGTTTCGAGTTCTTGGGTTTGGCCATGCTTTCCTAGCCTTGCGCATCCCGTCCCCCACTTCATGGTAGTGGGATTAGATGAGTTGTAGTGGGATTAGATGAGTGATTTGCGTCTCCCTCGCTCTGCACTTCTCTAGTGGGAGGGGAGCTCGATCATCCCACTTCTTTTGGTTGTGGCATATGGGTTAAGCCACGACAAATGAGATTTGGTCCCCACAATGCCCCCCTTTTTTCCTCTCTACACGCTTCGCGGGTGGAGAGGGAAAAATGATCTAAGTGGGATTTTGGAACAGGGTTTCTTCTGGTTGAGAACATGTCATCCGGATGGGCTCATGGCTGAGCTTAAATAGGCCATACCTTTTCCCTTGGGCTTGCTGGTCAAGCCCAAAAACATGATTCCTATTGGCTTATCACCAACCCATGCATGTTGCTTTCGCACCTTGCATGTGAAATATTCAAATGTGGACTTTCATGCACATTGCTAACTTTTCAAGTTCCAACTATGGACTGTTACCCCTATGTGGTGTATCCAAGTGCGGACAACCGATCCCATGTGCAAGTGGGCCCTTTTATTTATTTTGGATTTCTGCGCCTTTGCTGATCTGGAAGGCCCCTGCGCATTTTCCTCTTGGCTGACCGACCTCATTTGTGGTGCGCTTGGTTTTGAGCTGTTGCCAACGCTGTGGGTCCCATACTTCTTGGTTTCTCTCTCCTGGCGGATCCCATTCCCAGTTGTCATGTGCTTTAGTTTCTCTCTCCTGGCTGATCCCATCTCCAAGGGTCATGTGCTTTAGTTTCTCTCTCCTGGCCGATCCCATCCCCTTGGCTTTGAGTTTTTGCCAATTCGGTGGGTCCCATAATTCTTGGTTTCTCTCTCCTGGCCGATCCCATCCCCATGTGTCACGTGCTTTAGTTTCTCTCTCCTGGCCGATCCCATCCCCTTGGCTTTGAGTTTTGCCAATTCGGTGGGTTCCATAATTCTTGGTTTCTCTCTCCTTCCGAACCCATGCGCCTTTGGTTCTTCAATTGATCTAAGGTGTCCACACACTTTTTTTGTTTTTTGTTTTTTGTTTTGTTTTTGTTTTTGTTTTTTTTGGTTTTCTTCTTTTCTTTTCCTCTTGCATTTGAGTCGTCCGCACGAGCCCAAAACCCCTTAGCTGTCCTTCCAGAATCATGCACCTTCTGTTTCTCGACCGACCAAAGGTGTTCACGTACTGTTGGAGCATGAAATTTCAGATCCTCCAACAAGTAATTTTTTATTTCCATGTTGAGAAGCCGAACACCATCTTCGATTATCACCATTGAGTGAGGATGGGGGTACCTGCAAGAAAACACTCAAACACTCAAGTCAGTGTTCGTTCATGAATACCGCAATAGAATCAATTGTAACTCCCTCCCCTTATGCTGGGAAATTAATTGGCATTTTATAGGCACTAAAATCCTTAGACTCCAAGTCCCATATCCCATATTTATCTCCATATTCTATGGTAGTAGATATCATGTTATTTGATTCCCTCCACTTCCTCAGAGTTAGGGTTCATGAGAAGTGACTTGTTACTTGGGCCTAAATTTTTGCTCCCACAGATGCCCTCTTTTCTCTCTCACGTGTCTAGGGTATAGAGAGAGAGAAAATATTCTTTGTGGAAAGAACATTTTGATCATAAACATGTGAAATTTCATGGATATGGTGGCCTTCGGTAATGAGTATGGTCTTCAACCTTAAGCTTGATCATCTTTGGATTTGGCCTATGGCAAAGAGTTTGGTCTTCGACCATGATTTTGAGTCTGGCCTTCGACCGCAAATATGGTCTTCTACCATGATTTTGAATTTTGCCTTCGGCTACAAGTTTTGCCTTCGATATGGATTTGGCCTTCGGCCTTAAGTATGGTCTTCCACCAAGTTTTGTGTTCGACATGAATTTGGCCTTCAGTCACAAACATGGTCTCGACCACATGAATTTGAATTTCATTCACAATCATGGTCTTCAACCACTTGAATTTGACTTTCAGTCGCAAGCATGAGTTGAGTATTGGCATGCCCCCCATTGGTTTAGAGTGCATGTGTTTACTAACTACACATTGTGGCTCTCGTTCAGCCTCTGTTTATGTTGATTTTGTCGTTAGTTGGGCTTCATAAATTACCACCATATAGATATAGGCTTATGGCTTATCTTGAGTGGTGCAGTAGCTGCCCCCACCACCATGGCTTATCTTTGAGGCCATGGCTTCACCAATAATTAAAAAAGTAGCTATCTTGGCTCTCCATTTATTGTACGTAATTTGTAACAAGTAGAAGCCATTTTAGCCACAACCACCGGGAAGAAGATGCCCCCCGCACAAGTTCATTGTGTACAACTGCCATAAATGATCAGATGAGGTGCTGGTATATATTGAACAGTAAGTAACATCATGATTAATACTTTCTCTAGATTCCAAATAAACATAATATATCCTCTTTTCTTTCTTTGCCAAAGAACGGATTGCATTTTTAAAAAAAACTACGTCAGAGGAATGAGAAAGATCTTATCTGTATCTTCATTCCGAAATGAAATTTTGAATATCTTCATTGGCTTAGAAGCTTTGAACGCACACCGACAAGCATGTGTTTCATACGCTCCTTACTTTTGCATTGTTTGTCTTCTAGATAGTTTTTTACTAGCGTGCGATTAAAAAGTTTCTCAGTCAATAACTTTTTTGAGCAAAACATTAGCTTTGAAAAACTCTTCTTCTGAGCATTCAATCAATCAATGAGTGTAAGGAAGGATTTCAGAGGTCACGATACTTGAGCAATTCCAAATACGAACATACTGTTCTCATAAGCAAGAAAGATATGACAGGCGTGCGATTTCAAATATTGACATTTCTACCAAGACATAGATGACCCCAACCCACGCCCACCGTGTGCCATTAGTGTGTGTGGCCTATTAGTGTGTGGCGGCGACATTGGCATATCTCCTAATACAACTATATAGGACTCGCCAACACAATGCAGTGTAGTAAATCACATAAAATTGATATGCATTTGTAGGATAGATGGGCATCCAGATTTCAAAGAAACAGATTCTATGCACCATGTAAATTAGTGGCTCAACGTTTTTCTCTTTTTGTCAAAGAGGAACGACCAAGTCCATTTAATTGTAAACTGATCAAAATGAATGAGATGGTTCTTATCTGTGTAGTCGACATCCAAGTATAAATTTGGCATTCTGGCTCCTCATTTTCAAGAGATGCAGTTTAGAGTCTGCTGCTATTCTCTGTTCTCCTGGCGTCTCTGTTAGTTTAGAAATCACAACACCCCATTGTAGTCGGACAAATGTGCACATATGGGGACAACATTTCAACCAACAATTGCATCCTGTATTTTGAGATAATAAAGAATCTGGGCAGCCAAAACATGTTAATTATGTCCCTGTTTTTAGTAGAGAATCAAGCGAGATAAGAAAAGATATCATTTGAAGCATTTAACCGCCTGCCCCCATCTCATTACAACAAAAGAATTGGGTTGTCATGAGTATGACAATCGAGTATATCCTTGTGATGATTAATTTTTTTGAGATAATAACAGAGATATTAAAATCTGGCACCCACAATATATTACACTATGTAGATAATCAAGTGGGAATTAAATATCCCCGTTGGAAGGATTTAGCATGTGCCCTCCAATTCAATCCGTTTGTGACATGATGCAATAAGCAATGTTAATAAAAAAGACTTTGATAATGCCCACATAAAACTTTCAGAGTGTATGGAGAAATGCAATCATAGAATGCAATATTTTCATCCAATCATTAAATTGTGAGAGATAAAGAGTTAGAAATTCTTCTCTTATTGGGGGAGTCAACTCTTGCCCCCATTGTAGCACGGGGGAGCCTTCAATTATACAGTGTCCCTTGCTCCTTAATATGGCTTTTTGTATGGTTCTCACAGACGGCGCTTCTTGACATAAAGCTACATGCGCTTCGACAAAAGACAAGTGAGAGTAACAGATGTGAGCAATAAGTGAGGCAAAGTAGTAAGTACACCTACGGAGCTAGGTTTGTTCACCCCCTCACGCAAAAACTAGATCGTGGACCGCTTGGGAGTCGGCCCAAAAAAAAAAAAAAAAAGTCTGTGAACACCTCGGGTTGATTGAGAAACCGAAGGCCCACGGGTTTGGAAGGACAGCGAAGGGATTTTTGGGCCCGTAGGGACAGCTCAAGCGAGAAAAAAAAAAAAAAGAAGTGCGTGAACAGCTTTGGTTGGTCGAGAAACCGAAGGTGCGCGGTTCCGGAAGGACAGCTAAGGGGTTTTGGGCTCGCGCGGACGACTCAAACGCAAGAGGAAAAGAGAAGAAGAAAACCAAAAAAAAAAAAAAGCGTGGACACCTTGGATCAATTGAAGAACCAAAGGCGCATGGGTTCGGAAGGAGAGAGAAACCAATAATTATGGAACTCACCGAATTGGCAAAAACTCAAAGCCAAGGGGATGGGATCGGCCAGGAGAGAGAAACTAAAGCACATGACACTTGGGGATGAGATCAGCCAGGAGAGAGAAACTAAAGCACATGACAACTGGGGATGGGATCCGCCAGGAGAGAGAAACCAAGAAGTATGGAACCCACCGGGTTGGCAACAGCTCAAAACCAAGCGCACCACAACTGGGGTCGGTCAGCCAAGAGGAAAATGCGCAGGGGCCCACCAGATCAGCAAAGGCGCAGAAATCCAAAATAAATAAAAGGGCCCACTTGCACATGGGATCGGCTGTCCGCACCATATAGGGGTAACAGTCCATAGTTGGAACTTGAAAAGTTAGCAATGTGCATGAAAGTCCACACTTGAATATTTCATATGCAAGGTGCGAAAGCAACATGCATGAGTTGGTGATAAGCCAATAGGAATCATGTTTTTGGGCTTGACCAGCAAGCCCAAGGGAAAATGTATGGCCTATTTAGGCTCAGCCATGAGCCCATCCGGATGACATGTGCTCAACCAGAAGAAACCTTGTTCCAAAATCCTACTTAGATCATTCGCGGATGGAGAGGAAAAAAGGGGGGCACTGTGGGGACCAAATCTCATTTGTCGTGGCTTAACTCATATGCCACAACCAAAAGACGTGGGATGATCGAGCTTCCCTCCCACTAGAGAAGTGCAGAGCGAGGGAGACGCAAATCACTCATTTGATCCCACTACAACTCATCTAATCCCACTACCATGAAGTGGGGGGCGGGATGCGCAAGGCTAGGATAGAATGGCCAAACCCAAGAACTCGAAACGCTATAAAAACCCGGCTAGACCTCCAGCCAAGGGGGGACAAAAAAATTGAATTAAACACTAAGAGTAAGCTGCGCAAATACTGACTTGAGCGTCGGAGTGACTTTTGCAGGTACTCACCCCTCTTCCATCGTTTGACCTCGGGAACAAAGTCTGGAGTTCTCTTTCGACCAAGGAAGCGTGCAGACTTCAGTCAAGAACCTGTGGAGGTATTTCTTCTTAAAAGAAATCCCGCTCCAACAAGTGAAATAAGGCAAACATAGAGTATTTACCAACTGACCTAATCCACATTTGTCATTTCAAACAATTTCGGTTTACTAATTTTCTTTTTCTTTTTATAACAAACCAAACATTTTGGGATGATCCGCTAGGCCTCCTCAGATTCTAGAATTAGCACTTGGCTACCCATAATTGGTAAGGCCCAATTGAGTTCAAACCCAGGACACATGACAGTAAAATACTAGGTAAAACATCCAACCCATGATATTTGCACAATGACTTCTCCTTAAATCACCCGATTGCATCACTCCCTTCAGGTAAATTATCTGATTTTTCTTGATTTCCAAGCATGAACTATATTCGAATAATTAAAATGCCATAAAATTTCCAATAATTTTTTAAAGATAATTACCATGGGTATTAAGATAATATCTAACAAAACACACAAAGATTTATAGAGAATCCAAGAGGTTTATAGCTTAAGTTGTTAAGAACTACTCGAGGACCGGTGTTAGACTTCTCTTTCCCACAATGTGGTTCTATGGAAAAGAATTATAGTGAATATCACCAAATCACTTTTGTTTATTGCTCATTATAGAAATATTATGAAGGGTTTCACGTTTATGTTATGTCTTTCATTTCCATTCAATGATAGAGAATATCTTCAAATCACTTAGTTTATGGCTCTTGGAAAAGAGTTTTGTAAAAATCTTTGCTCCAAAATCCTAAGCCAATTAATTACACAAGCATGTACTTGAACATGACCACCTAATTAAACCATACACCCTAATAAACAACATGTTTTTTTAAAATATTTATAAAGCTCCCAAAACCCTTCTGTTATTTGCATCTCCCACATCTCCTCTGCCATAAGAGGCCTAACTACAAAGATGGGTTTGTGCTACATGATCTTGCCTCTGCTACTCTCAATGCTGCCACAAATAAACACTGCTGAAGAATACAAAACATACATCCACATGAACAACTCCCACAAACCTGCATCTTTCTTAACCCATGAGTCATGGCACAGGTCCATCCTAAAATCACAACCATCACCTCATGCAGATCAACACGACAGTGAAATGTTGCTGTACTCATACAACCATGTCATGCCCGGCTTCAGCGCCAGGCTCACACCCTCTCAGCTGTCTGAACTGGAGAAATCTCCGGCTCATGTTGCCACGCACCCGGAGTCTTTTGGACAGTTGACACAACACATAGCCCCAAGTTTCTTGGTCTCAAACACAAACTTGGCTTATGGCCTGCTGCGTCCTATGGCGAAGGCGTGATCATGGGAGTTATTGATTCAGGAATTTGGCCAGAGAGTGAGAGCTTCAGTGATAAGGGAATGCCACAAGTGCCAGAAAGATGGAAAGGCAAGTGCGAAAATGGAACAGCATTCACCTCATCTCTATGCAACAAGAAACTCATTGGGGCTCAATCTTTTAGCAAAGAGCTCAAAGCTGCAGGACAACCCATCTCAGAATATGACCATGACTCACCAAGAGACTCCTTAGGTCACGGAACCCACACATCATCAACAGCGGCAGGCCATCATGTAGTCAGTGCAAGTCATTTTGGATATGCAAAAGGCACAGCAAGAGGGGTGGCACCGCGCGCACATGTGGCCATATACAAGGTCTTGTGGTCAGAAGATACCATATTTAGTGCAAGCAGCGATGTGCTTGCCGGGATGGACCAGGCAATTGCTGATGGCGTTGATATCATATCACTGTCGATTGGCTTGCAAAGGCTCCCTTACTATGACAATGTCATTGATATTGCTTCGCTTTCAGCAATTGAGAAAGGTATTGTTGTCGTCTGTTCTGCTGGGAATTATGGTAACTCCAATTCGATGAACAATGGAGCACCCTGGATCACAACAGTAGGAGCTGGAACGCTTGATTGTAGTCTCACTGCATCAATGACTCTAGATAATAACTTGACAGTTGAAGGAACATCATACTTCCCAGTGAGAGCTTACATTACAGATAAGCCATTGTATTATGGGAAAGAAAATGTGAAGAAAGCAACATGCGACTTTGGGGCATTGGATCCTAAAGAAGTGGCTGGAAAGGTTGTCTTATGTGATTACACTACGGAGTTTGATGTTGGACAGCAAGAGGAACACGTAGAGAAGGCAGGTGCTTTTGCTGGAATCTTCATGACCAATCTCTCAACCATGGTCCCAGAAGAGTTCAACATTCCTGCTATGGTTCTGTCATCTGATACAGGGGCTTTGATTAGAGAACATGTAACAAAGGTCAGCGCAACTCAAGCTAAGAGCCTGGCTTTTGTGCACACAAAGTTTGGTGCAAAACCAGCACCACAAGTGGCCCATTTCTCTTCAAGAGGACCGGACCCAAACAATCCAAGTATTCTAAAACCAGACATTATTGCTCCAGGGGTCGATGTGCTGGCTGCATTTCCAACTAACACGAAATACATATTTAGCGTAAACAACTACGATTTGGCAACAGATTATGCATTGATGTCAGGGACATCAATGGCAGTACCCCATGTTGCTGGAGTGGCAGCCTTGCTGAAAGCTGTTCACCGAGAATGGAGCCCTGCAGCCATCCGATCAGCGATCATGACCACAGCATACACAGATGACAATACTCATACCACCATCAAAGACCAAAGGGGCAGTCTTCCGGCCACGCCCTTAGACTTTGGGGCAGGCCACATCAACCCAAACAAGGCCATGGACCCTTGGACTGATCTATGACATGGATGTGCAAGATTACATTGAGTTCCTATGTGGCCTTGAGTACAATGCCAAGCAGATGAGGGCTGTTATTCGACGATGGCGTTGGAGTTATAGCGCACAACCTACGGAACTAAACTACCCTTCTTTTATAGCCATCTTCGATGGAAAAGACTTCCCAATAGCCAAAAACTTTAGCAGGGTTGTGACAAATGTGGGAAATAAAAAATCAATTTATAGAGCAGTGTTGGAAATTCCTAGCGGAATGAGGATTGCAGTGGAGCCTAACACTCTAAAATTCACTAAAAGACATCAGAAGCAACGTTTTCGCTTGAGCTTAGAGATCGAAAGCAATGCTCCGAACACGACCTATGGTTATCTCAAATGGGTAGATCAATATAACCACATTGTATCAAGCCCTGTAGTGGCAATGAATCACTAATTGATATGAACAGCAAATTCGTGTGCAGGACTCAAGATTTTTTTATTCCTTATCGATTCATTTATGTAAATACTGTATAAAGCAACACATTTTTATATCATAGTAGCATGTTGCCTTTAAAATTTTGCATCAATGAAATTCTTTTTCAGATACCCTTAACCTCATCTTACCCAACAGAAGTAAAATTACGAACCCAAAACCACAATCAGAATGCTTGAAAGAATGGTATAAACAAAGTACAAATATTTTGAAAGAAAAAACTCACAGGCAGAGAAAGAGAGTTGTAAAACACACCTAAGATACAAGCCCGTTACTTCCTTCAATGGCAGCAGTCAAAGTCCACAAAGAAAAGCCGAACAGGGAACCCAAAGTCCACCATGAACGTGTCTCTCCATCTCGAATGAGCTTGGGTGAGTGAGGGTGAGCTGCAGATAAATGCCCCATCTCCCCTGATGTTCTTATTTTTAGTAAAAGCCCAATTTTGTAGCTTTTATTATTTTTAGAACTAATTACGTAAATTTGAGTAGAGGTTTCTTTATATTTAACAGGCCCAATGTATTCTTCTTCAACCCCCCCAAAAAATAAGAATTTAAATAAAATTTATAAAAAAATTTCTATAATGAAGTTGACAAAAAAATTAAGAAAACATTATTTGTGATTTACATTTTAAGCTTCCCATTTTAGTGTTGGGCTATGCCATTTTTAAAATAAAATAAAAAAATTAGAAAAAAACCAAGTATCGCCGCCCGACTATACTATTTATTTAAATAAATAAATAAAAAGAGCCCAGTACATCCGTGCGGCTATACTATTTTTATTTAAAAAATTGAAAAGCTGAGTATAGCCGGCTGGCTATACTATTCATTAAAAAAAATTAAAAACAAAAAGAGGACCCGCCTAGCGCTAGGAGCCCACATGTTTGAAACAGGTGTAGCCGCCTGGCTATACTATTTTTATAATTAAAAAAATTAAAAAACTTAGTAAGGCTGGACGGCTATACGATTTATTAAAAAAATTAAAAAAGAACCTAGTACAGCCGCCCAACTATACTATTTATTAAAAAATTAAAACAACCGCGTACAGCTGCACCGCTATACGATTTATTAAAAAAAATTATAAACTGAGTATACTATTTTTTTTAAAAACTAAAAAACCACGTATAGACGAACGGCTATACTATTTATGAAATCACTTTTTCAAAAAGGACCAGCCTATCGCTTAAATGCCCAAGTGTCAAAAAAAGTATAAATCCTAGTATAGCCGATCGGCTATACTATATTTTAAAAACAATTAATTAAAAAAGCCTAGTACAGCCGTTCGGGTATACTAATTATGAAATTTTCAAAAAGTAGGGTATAGCCGATTGGCTAGACTATTTATGAATTTTTTTATAAAAAAAAGGCCGGTAAAACAAATTGTATAGCCGAGCGGCCATACTATATATTAAAACAATTATAATTAAAAAAAAAAAGGGAGCCCAGTAAAGCCGCCCGGCTATACTATTTTGAGAAAAATAAAAAACCGAGTCTAGCCGCCTGGCTATCCCATTCATTAAAAAATTATAATAAAAAAACCCGGCACAGTCGCGTGGCTATACTAGTTTTGAATTTTTTTAAAAAAACCGGGTATAGCCGGACGGCTATACTATTTATAAAATAACAAAAATTATTAAAAAAAGGACCAGCCTAGTGAAATTATAAAACCTTAGTATAGCCGACCGGCTATACGATATGTTAAAAATTTTATAAAAAAGCCTCATACAGTCGTTCGGCTACACTAATTTTTTTTTTTTAAAAAAAAGATTAAACAGAGTATAGTCGCCCTGCTGTACTATTTATGAATTTAAAAAACAAAGAATGAGGGCCCGCCTAATGCCTAGGTGCTTACATGTCAAAAAGGTATAGCCCGGCTACTTAAGGTGAGTTTAATACAAATTAATGTCATAAGCCCGGCTACTTAAGGTGAGTTTACCTGTATTTGATCATTTCTGGGAAACCATATCTGAATCAAACCATTTCAATGGTATAAAAAATCAAAAAACACCACCGGATACAAAATAGCCTGCACAGATAACAAACTTGAATGATGCCATATTAGCTTTGAGCCAATCAAAACCAACATTTTACAAATTTGATCACCCCACAATCAGATTAGGAAACCAAGCAGGCACAGCTACTACAAATGTAATTCGACCTCATATATAAGTAAAAACCAAAAGGAGAATTGCATGCGAAACTCCACCATATGCACTCCACTCGTCATAAAATTTCCAGAGATCACTCAATGTGAAATACTCAACCTTTTCTCTCTCCCATGGGTGCCATAGACGATTGAGCTTCCTAATCTCAGAATGCAGAACAATCATCAATACATACATGTTTAAAAAAACAAAATCAGCATGCAATTTGACCAAAAATCATTCAATTACAAACAACCCAGAAAGAGAAAAAGGCAGAAACTTACAGAACTTGGGCAGCTCATCTTCAGGCCTTTTCCCATACTTCTGCTCCAAAATAAAATTTGTAAAATGATAGCCAAGTGTTGCCACTGAGATTACCAAACCAAGCAGGCACATCCAAGTGTTGCCACCCACATCGTCTAGCCACACCTGAAAACCCCATAATCAAACTAATGTACACCAATAATTAACAGAAGAAGATTCGGCATTCCATGGATTTGGTATCGCAAGACCTGATTTTGACATTCAAATTTCATTTAGCTGATGGCTAGAACCAAATACTTACCCAAGAAACCTCCTTTCAATCTCTACGGCGATGGCAAAGCCTAAAGCCACCCAAAAGATATAGTTGTCGCTGAAAGACCCTAACCCAATAATATATTTTGGTTCACCTCTTTCTCTATCTCTCTGCAACTGCAAGCCCGACCTCAATTGTAATGCAAAGGGAGAGACCACAAAAGCTTACCTGAGTATAGCTTGGAATGAGAGCAGGAGTGGATGTTGAACGAAACGAGAGAGAGGTGTTGAAGGTTGTTGGTGTTGGAGGACTCGCCTTGTTCTATTTAGCAAACTCGCTATTTTGCGAAACGCGTTTCAGCCTCACTAAATTGGAAGAGCGAGTGAAGCCTTTTTTTACTGTTGGACTCCACAATTCCATTCAAGTTAGTCATCTCTCGTACTAAATATGGTTTTTAAGTGCTATTTAATCAAGTTTAGTCTAGTGAGGCCTATCAAACATACCCTATATGTATAATACTTAAATTTTGTATATTATTTAAAATTTTATATATAAAAAATACGTATATTAAACATAAAAAATATGTACGCATATGTACAACATGAATATTGTACATGAACTTTACTGAGTCTTTAAGATGTGTACAGAATATGAATGTATTTTTGAAAAATACGTGCGTATGTGTATAATACAATATTAAACATGACTGTGCTAAATTCTTTATACGAGTAATAACTATGAAAAATTAAAAAATCAAAAAGGGACAATAGAGACTCGGATAATGGCCTAAATAGTCATGGATAATGCTCTAAATTACTCTCATTAGTAATGGATAAAGAGTATAGCCACTCGGCTATACTATTTATTATAAAAAAATAAAATAAAAAAGGAGCCAGTAAAGCATGCCGGCTATACTATTTCTAAAACAAAATTAAAAAAACCGAGTATAGCCGCCCGGCTATACTATTTATTAAAAAATTTTAAAAAATCCCGGTACAGCCGTCCGGCTGTACTATTTTTTAAACAAAATTAAAAAAGGAAGCTATACTAAAAAAACAAACCAGCCTAACGATTAGGTGCCCTCGTGTATAGCCGCGCGGCTATACTATTTTATAATAAAAAATTAATTTAATTAATTTATAAATTTTAGTATATATTATTTTTATTCAATAATATGTGAGAATTATGTGTATAATACATGAATTTGTGTGGATTATTAAAAATTTTTGTATAAAAAAAATACGTGTATTAAACTTGAAAAATATGTACGTACATGTACAATATGAATATTGTACGTTTGCGTACGTGTTTACTACAGTATTAAACATGAAAGTGCTAAATTCTTTAAATAAATTTAACCATCAGAAATCAAATTTCAGTTGCTTGCCACCCTCAAAGCAAGCACTTTTGTTTTTCGTTTTTCATGCTCTCTCTGTCTTCCTCCTTTGTCTTGGTTAACCCGATGGATATGAATCCAATAAAGGGATTGCCCAATTGCAAGGCACAACTCTTTTATGTTTTGGATATTGTATCATGAACTTTTAACCTAGATGATAATAGGAAAGGGATAAGAACTTACTAGTAAATTTCAGCTTTGGTTGCATTTGAAATTTCAATATGAAAAAGCTGGAGCATGCCTGCAAACCCAGTTAATGTCATGTGGACCCGTAATCTACAAAATAAGTTATTTTTAGGCGACATATAGCCCTTTGGTATTGTGAATGGATATCTGAAATGAAAACAAAAGGCATAAAAAAGAACAACTTCTGGGTGGCTTGACTTGGCATGCAGATTGGTTTTAACTTCTAATAGAGTGATGAGAACTCCTAAAGATTAGAGTTCAAAGAAAGGAAAAAGACAGAAAAGAAAATCCAGGCCAACAAGAAGCCAGACAAGGAGGACAATCCAATTGATCTAAATGGCAACGAAAGAACCTATAGTACGCGTTTTGTTTCGGCTAATGCAGCGGACCATTTACCCTTTTCAATGCAAACACAAAAACCAAACAAAATCCAATATCATTCAGAGTCAAGAACTTGACATATGGAAAATCGACCAGAAAGTTTTATTAATTAAACATGGACATTGAACATAACGTTCTCTGCAATTAAACAAAGAAGGTCAACATCATCCAACAAGCAACACAACATGGTTCCTATAAAGCTCAAAAATCCCTCCATTTCCTCTGCCATAAGACTCATAACTAGAAAGATGGGTTTGTACAATGTGATCAGTATTTTACTGTTAATGTTGCTGCAAATAACCAATGCAGCATCAAATGCTGAGGAATACCAGACATACATAATTCATATGGACCATTCTCACAAGCCTGCATATTTCTTGACGCACAAGGCATGGCACAGGTCCACCTTAAAATCATTGTCGTCGACCTCTCCTGCAGATCGTGACGACAGTGAAATGTTGCTCTACTCATACAGCCATGTCATGCATGGATTCAGTGCCAGGCTCACACCCTCTCAGCTGTCTAAATTGGAGAGTTCTTCAGCTCATGTTGCCACGTATCCGGAATCTTTTGGCAAGATGTTCACAACACACAGCCCCAAGTTTCTTGGACTCAGACAAAACCTTGGCTTATGGCCTGCTGCCTCGTATGGCCAAGATGTGATCATAGGGATCATTGATTCAGGAATTTGGCCAGAGAGTGAAAGTTTTGGTGACAAGGGAATGTCAGAAGTGCCAGAAAGATGGAAAGGCGCGTGTGAAAACGGAACAGCATTCACCCCATCTCTCTGCAACAAGAAACTCATTGGTGCTCGATCTTTTAGCAAAGGGCTTGAAGCTGCAGGAATAAGCATCTCCAAACAATATGACTATGACTCGCCAAGAGATTTCCTTGGTCATGGAACCCACACATCATCAACAGCTGCAGGCAATCATGTACTCAGTGCAAGTCATTTTGGATATGCAAAAGGCACAGCAAGAGGGGTGGCACCGCGCGCACATGTTGCCATGTACAAGGTCTTGTGGGCATCAGATTCAGAAAAGAGTGCAGCTAGTGATGTGCTTGCTGGGATGGATCAGGCAATTTCTGATGGGGTTGATATCATGTCACTGTCTATTGGCTTTGATTTCCTTCCTTACTACAATGATATCATCGCCATTGGTGCTCTTTCAGCAATTGAGAAGGGGATTGTTGTTGTCTGCGCTGCTGGGAATGATGGTTGGGCTGAAAATTCAACATACAATGGAGCACCCTGGATCACAACAGTAGGAGCTGGCACGCTTGATCGGAGTTTCACTGCAACATTGACTCTAGACAACGGCTTGACAGTGGAAGGAGAATCGTACTTCCCAGAAAGCGTTTACATTTCTGATAAACCATTGTACTACGGGAAAGACAATGCAAACAAAGCAATATGCTACTATGGGGCATTGGATCCTAAAGAAGTTGCTGGAAAGGTAGTCCTCTGTGATAACACCATGAAGACGGATGTTGATGGACAAAAGGAAGAGGTTCGGAGTGCAGGTGCTTATGCTGGAATCTTCATGACAGATATGTCACTTTTAGACCCAGAAGACTTTGTCTTTCCAGCTCTAATTGTGCCAATTTCTACTGGGGCTGTGATTAGAGAGTATGCAACCCAGGCCAATACAACAAAAGTTAAGACCTTGACCTTTGTGCACACCAATTTGGGGATGAAACCAGCACCACAAGTAGCATACTTCTCTTCAAGAGGACCAGACCCGATCACTCCAGGCATTCTAAAACCAGACATTCTTGCTCCAGGGGTTGACGTGCTGGCTGCAGTTGCACCTAACAGGTTGTTCATAGAAGTAAACAACTATAATCTGGCGTCAGATTATCAACTGATGTCAGGGACGTCAATGGCAGCACCCCATGTTGCTGGAGTGGCTGCTCTTCTAAAGGCGGTTCACCGCGAATGGAGCCCAGCAGCCATTCGATCAGCGATCATGACCACAGCATACTCCCTCGACAATACTAAGACCACCATAAAAGACCAATGGGGTGGTCTTCCAGCCACACCTTTGGAATTTGGTGCAGGCCACATCAACCCAAACAGAGCCATGAACCCTGGACTCATCTATGACATGGATGTGCAAGATTACATTGAGTTTCTATGTGGGCTTGGATATACTGCTAAGCAAATGAGTGCTGTTATCAGGCGAAGTCAATGGAGCTGCCGCCAACAGCCTACTGAACTGAACTACCCTTCTTTTATAGCCATCTTTAATGGCACAGACGGTTCTCCGAAAGCCAAAAACTTTAGCAGGGTTGTGACAAACGTGGGAGACAGCACATCGATTTACAAAGCATTTTTGGAAGTTCCTAGTGGAATGAAGATTGCAGTAGAGCCTAGTAGTCTAACATTCACTGGGAAAAATCAGGAGCAAGGTTTTGTTTTGAGGGTCGAAATCGATAACAATGCTCCTAAGGTGACCTATGGTTATCTCAAATGGATTGATCAACAAAACCACATAGTGTCAAGCCCTGTAGTGGTCATTAATTACTAGAGTTCATGATACTATCAGCATATTCTTTTTTTTTGGGTCAATATCAGCATATTCTTTTTTTTTGGGTCAATATCAGCATATTCATGCATAGAAGGAAAAACAATTGAACTTCATAGCATCTTCCAGTTGTTAAACTGCTACTCTTTGACAGTCTTTGAACGAAGAGAAACAGAGAGTAGAAAGAAAAAAAAAGATGATCAAGATAAATAAAGAGAAGAAAGATGTGGAATCTTATATTGTTTCCTGACTCATTTCTATTCTTATTTATCCTTTGAATAAAGTGGTGCGAACACAAGATTTCTGGGTAGTTAGATTCTAAATATACGAAGAGCATATCAATTATTCAGGTTCTTTGTTTTTTCTTCTTGAATAACACCATGAAAAAACTTCCATCTTTTACTTTTCTAAAGTAACAGTAGCCTATAATTAAGGGCAAGACTTGCTCTTTTTTGTCATACGATGTTTCGTTCAGAGACATTCAACTTTCGCGGGCAGTCGTTGCCTTTAGTTACTTTCTCCCCGATTTGCCGTGTCGGTGGTCTCTGATAGTCAAACGCATAAATCATGCGAGCTAATGACCCTATATTAAATTATTCTTTTCAGTAAAAAGTTAAAACCTGAAAATTCATAAAATCAACAAATATTAATTATAATTTATAAACAAAAATATTATAAAATTTTCCAAAACTTAGGAAGGCATTGACATATGGGCACATATGTCATTTCATCAAAAATTGGTACCAGGCGGCAATGTACAGCTGCGAGAGGTAGAGCCCCATGGAAGACAAGTCCTTTTTTTTTTTTTTTAATGTGCTGTTTCTCATTACAATCTGCATTTTTCTGTTTAAGCGACACGTCAAATACCACAGATTTTCAGTCTAAAAGCGAAACAAAATGCAAAACCACCAAGAATGCTTTTGGTGTGGGGCCTAATGAACAAAGAATAAAAAGCCCCCTTCAGAAAAAAAACAGAAAGAGAAGGTCCCTCTGATGACTTTTACATTAACACCAAACCAAACCGGCATAAAGCATAATTATGGGGTCCAAAGGTTGAACACCTTTATGATTTATGCATACACCATTCATAGCTGTCAAGGTTTCTTCTGCAGCAAAAACAAACCCCACACCCTTAAAGCCTGTGACAGAATGCAATACAAACTCTTGTGAATTTGTAGGACCTAAGTTATTCTAAGTCAACCTAAACCTAGCATGAATGTTGTTGATATTGCCTCTTAACTGAAATACCCTAGTAACAATGCCTGCATGTTGTTCTTTGTCAGTCAAAAACTTCAATAATCAGAATTTACAACTTACCTCTCAATGAAAAAAATCAGTTCATGTTAAAATATCAAACAAATTTAAGGCCATAGGATTGCGATGATTCGAGAATTACTATTTATGAAAATTCCCTTAGGACCAAATTACCATAGAAGAGCCGGTGGAGTGAAAAACACTAATCTGGTTTATTTCAATTACATTGAGAGAAAAGGAACGAAATGCTAGAGAATCCACCGAAGTGCAAGCTCATATTGACATGAATGGCTATACAGGGGAAGTAATTAACAGCTACATAATTTAACCTATCCCTAGACAGAAGCATAGGGGCAAAACAAGGTGAGTCAATTCACCTTACTCGTGAAACTGGTGACTGGTGAGGCTAATGCTCTTCTTCCAATTCTCGCTTTCTCCATAATGACTGGTTAGTTTGGGCACCACTCTCATACCCACTACTATCACCTGATTCAATCACGCGCTTGTCCATCCTTGAAGCATCACGTGGTGACCGTCCATATTCTCTTCCAGCCCTGCGGTCCTGAAATTATTCACAGAAAACTTAATCATGGATGAGAAATAAAATCCATGCAGGGGAAACTTTGTTTTACATGCTTTCATGTGAAGGAAAAAAAAAAAGAACAGGGCAAAACTCATTTTTCCATAAAAGTTCTTTAAATACAATTAGATCAATTTACAGTAAAAAATCCCACGCGGAGACTATAGACCTATCAATTCGTAATAAGTAACATGAGTTGCTTACACGCAAAGCACAAACCAAAATTTAAGATGAAACCATATATATTTTTGGCGCATTTGCAATAACAAGATCTAGGGGACTCCAATTATTTATCTCCAAGATTTGCGCATTATATCAAATCGACAATTTCTTAAAACACTGGATCTAGGTAAAAGAAATGCAGCACCCATGCAACTAATGTGAAATCTAAATTCCATGCCAATCCTTAATCATCTAGAAATGCTTGTATTTTTAGCTAAAGAAATAGATAAAAGGTTGTTGGTAGTCGCAGAATGCAAGTCCATGAAGACAAATAACGAAACACTTTGACAGCAGTTTCAAACAAGGTTTCGCTTCATAAATCAGCTAGGAAATAGACGTCTAGCTGGCAAGATTAATTAGGGGAAGAAATGAATGCAAACTTACATCTCGGAAAGGGAACTCATCGGCTTCAAGCATATGTACCACATGCCCCATTTTTGGCCTCTTTTGAGCATTCGGGTCCACGCAACGCAAGGCAACCAAAAGAGCACGCTTCAGTGCCCTTGAAGAAGGTATCTCTGGTAACCTAGGATCCAAAACTCCCTCGGCAGTTCGATTTGTAACCATTGCTTTAAGCCACTCAACTAGGTTCACCTGAAGTTTGATCACCAATCAGCACCAGTTATTCTGGTTGGAAGACAATGTTATCAAGTAATCTTGATCATGAAAACAAACCTCTCCTTGAGGGCGGCTATAGTCCACTGGGTTTCTCCCAGAAATTATCTCCATTATGAGAATTCCGAAACTATAAACATCACTTCTTTCATTCAACATACCAGTACTAGCATATTCTGGAGCTACATATCTACAAAACAAAACCAGATATTTGATTCAGTTTTGCAAGAACAAGATCATGACTCTCCAGATACGAAGCAAGTAATAGGCACGTAGGGAGGTTAAACTCACCCGAATGTTCCCATCACACGAGTTGTCACGTAACTCCTTTCTGAGCCCAGGAGCTTTGCTAAGCCAAAGTCAGATACTTTTGAATTCCACTGCTTATCAAGTAAGATGTTGCTAGACTTTATATCACGGTGAACGACCTTGGGCTCAAGCCCCTCATGCAAGTATGTCAACCTATAATGTTCGCAAAGTTTTAGTTACGATAAACAACAAAGATTCAAAAACAACTGAGGTCATTCAACTCAAGGAATACCCTTTCGCTGTCCCAAGTATTACATTCATACGAATCTCCCACGTAAGAGGGCTGGTAGGCCCAACATCTCCATGAAGCCATTGTTCCAAATTTCCATTGTCAACATACTCATATACAAGCATCCTATAAAAACTCAAGTTTATTAGCGCAATCATTTCAGGAAATTATATTATACTTAATCCATAAAGAAGAAATCATCAGAAAGATTTTTAACAAATTAGCCATCAACAGAAGGTCTTGCATTAAACAAAAGATCGAAAGAAAATACTTTATAACAATGAAGGTAAAATTACCTATGAGCTCCTTCAGCACAATAACCAAGCAACCTTACTAAATTCTTATGGCGAACACGGCCAATTGCTTCAACTTCGACCTTAAACTCCTTCTCAGCTTGTCCCCTGAACCAAGCCAACTAAGCCATTAAGCTTTCTCATGGCCAACTCCCCAATACAAAGGTCATGCAGCAGCCGGAACATAAATAGTATATTTTGCCCAAACGCATGAAAATCTAACAAATTTAGTTCACTGCCCAAGCTAAGGTCTCAAATTTCCCAATTGGGTTCACAGTGAACATGATAATAATCTCGAATTACCTAGAACTAGTACAATCCATAGCAAAAGTTGAAAACAAACTCTGCAAAACACTAACTACACCATAAAGAAGCGAAATTTACATACTTGTTATTGAGCAAATTCTTGACAGCAACCATATGATTATCCTCAAAGATACCACGGTACACAATTCCATAGCCACCTTCACCAATCACATTCTCATCAGCAAACCCATTAGTAGCATCCTCAAGCTCTCTGAGAGTGTACCAATGGCCCCAACCCAAATGCGAAACTTCAGGCACAGCCATCAGCCCCTGGTCCCCAGAACGAGCCTCACCACTTCCATGCGAGGACCCCCCTCCCTTCTCCGGGTACGAAATCCGATGGTCCTTCCCAATCTCAATGTGAATTCTTTGTCGGCCACCACCCCCAGCGGGGCTCTCATGATCCTCCGGCTGAAGAAGCAGGGCTTGGGCTCTGGCCAAGGGCTCCGAGTCAGCAACCGGGTCGGGGTGGTTCTGGTGCTGGATGGGATTCGGGTCGGGTACTGGGTTCCGAGCGTGGTCGATTCGGATTTCTTGGATCTCCTTAGAGACGTTCGGGATGGTTGAATTCTGATTAAAGGTCTTGGCTTTTGAGGAACTACTGTTGCGCCGTGAAGTGAACCAGAGTGATATGAGGAAGAGAACCAGAACAATGGCTGCTCCTACACAAATTCCCAAAACAACCCACAAGTGCAAACCAAAAATGGAGGTCCGCTTTGAGAGCTGGTCGTTCAGAAACGAGTACCCAGACATTGTAATAGTCACTTCTTCTTCTTCACATGAAGAAGGAGAAAAAAGAAGAACAAGAAAAAGAAAAAAGAAGAAGAAGAATGCTTAGAATGGAGACAGAGAGTCAGACAAAGAGAGAGTATTCAGTGACAGTGGGGACTTGATAAATGAGAGATTGAGAAATTGGGCTGCTGAGCTCAGACTGAGTGGGGTTCACAGAGAGAGAGAGGAGAGAGAGCCAGCACAAATCATGATGAGAATCCTCCACTAACCTTCTTCTAATGCTTATGCACAAGTGTAAATCTCTGTGCGTGTAATTATGGTATCTATTTCTGGTCTAACTTGTATTAACTATTGTGCTCTCCATTTTTATCCCATTTTGACTTCATCCAAAACATGTAACGTGTTAACATAACAATGTACCTAGCAATGCGAAAACTATCGACAGTCTGTTGTAATAAATATTATGCTCTAGTGTCATTGCTCTATGTGGCCCTTTTTACGAGATCCACACGTATTTATGATTATGAATTACTTGCAAAAAAATGTAAAATAAATTATATCTTATACAGACAGATTCACTCTAACTCTTAAAATAAACTCGTCAATCTAAAAGGTAAAAAAACTAGTTGTAGTTGTACCCTACGCTTCGACTATAGAATTTGTTTAGTTATCCTACACATTGTTCTAAAATAGTAAGCAAAGTTGAAACCACCAACCAAGAGTGGTCCAGTGGTTTATTCGTCATTTGGGTAAGATTCTAGGATTTAATTGGGTTTGTTCTTTAGTTCGAGTCCCAGCAGTTGCAATATCTGGTGGCTAACGACACGCTCAGTTCTGAAAGTGAGGATTAATCAAGGTGCGCACAAGCTGAACCAAACACCTCATGATACTTAAAATAATAATAAAAAGTAAACAAACTTGGGATACTCTATTAACTTTGTTCATTAACTATGATTTTTTAATTCCCATTAATTATAATTATTTTGTTGTGGGCTATCGACTTGTTGATCATTGGATATGGTGCTGACTGGTTTTCTATCCAAAGATTCTAGTTTTGTTAATGGGGGCTTAAGTCTTGTTTGGTATACGATCCTTTTTATAATGCTTGAGGAAAGAATTAGGAAATCCGTGGCCAGGGAAGAAAATGATTATTGAAAGAAAGGATGAGAGGTGGTGCTTCATAAATTTAAGGGACGGCAGAATTTGATTCCTTATTATTAAATTCAAGCTTTTAGTTGCTTTTCTTCCAATGTTGGATTTTGTGTTTGACTCTGGCCATGCAGGATATTATAAATAAGAGACCTTTTTAATTAATTTTTTACTTAATTATATTTTAATTCAGCCTGAGTTATGTGTCATTGGGATTAGGATTAGGATTGCATTGTTTTCCATCTCTTAATATGATTTTTACTATTTTCTTTTAAAAGTAGGTTAACATCAAACTGGGGTGTCTTCTTTGGGTCCACTCTAACTGGACACTAGTGTTGTGTAAAGTGGACTTGAAGACCAGAGAGGCCGGTAGCTGGCGAATGCTCTTGCTCTTGTGCTAGAGAATCTCAATTTCCCCACAAGAATTTGAGATTTTGTTCTTTCCTTTTTCTTTTTCTTTTTCTGTTGGAAGGGAGTGAGGTTAGAAATGTGAATGGGTTAGGGTAAGGATTATGATTCCCCCGTTGCATGTTCGACTCCCTCTACTGTTAAGCGGAAAAAAATGAAGAAGTTAAGTGAATTACAGACATGCTTTTTAAATCAATTTTTTCCAAAATATTTTCGCAATGTTAATATAGGGTAATTTTCTGTCATTCTCTGAGGTCATTGTTTAGCAGTTGTCAACATTTTTCATGCACCATAAGTCATCAAAGTTAGGTTTGGAAGTAAATGTTAGGCACTTTTTTTTTTTCCTTTTCTGTTTTTGGCGAGTGGCACATCTTAGGTTTGATGCCATTGCCATCTCATTCTAAAGCGAGAGTGTGCGCACGTTTTTTTTTTTTTGCCATCCTTGATTGGAAAATAAAAAACAAAAAAATAACATGTTAATGTGACTAAACAGTGTAGCAGCCATGTGAATGTGCCATTTGTTCAAGGGGAAGGACTGAGACAAGTCTAGTGGTAGCTGCTGCCAGCAGTCATATAGTAGGGACACGTATGAGTTTCTGAGGTGGATTGGATTTAGTCCCCCAATCACTGCACTAAACATACTTAATTTGAGCTAATTGGGTTCATCGAGTAAACTTAATTTTTTTGATAATGGAGGGGTCACAAGGCCCAAAACAAACAGAACAACTAGCCCATTGGCCTTATACACGCGGCTCATGGTCCATAAACACCAGCAAGATCGTTCAGAACAGTTGACCAAAGGTACACAAGTGAAAGCAATTTTCTACAATATATATCAAGTATGTTCAACAGGACAAGAGCCACAAATTTATTTCACCTGCTGCTAGTTTGAATGTGTCCTCCACTGATAATGCCTCAGGGAAATGATCCCAAGCTCCACCCGCCTGATTCAGAAAGAAGAGTATAAAGCCAGCAGATTAATTAATCAAGTGATCATTATAATTAAAAGTAATATTTTGGGTTACTAATTAAGCATGAATTCTTAGACTTACATGAGCATGGATCATGTACATGCAACGATATTGATCCGAGGAGATGTGAGCAGAGACTACATCCAGTTCATGCTTCTCTAGAATGTACAAGATGGTTGTCAAGAGCCCTGGCTTTCTCGGCGAACAAACACTGAACTGAGCATCAGGGCCGCAAATGTTCACGACAACAGTTGGCGAAAACCACGTCTTGAAACAAGCGGGAGAAAGAGAAGCTGGGAATGCATTTGTGACCATCAAGTTCTTTGATGGATGTTGTTGTTCAGCCAAAAACGCTTCCCTTGTCTCACCAGCTAGCTCTGTGTTTGATGCTATCAATGCACTAGTGCTCTGGAGTTTGTCAAGCTTTTGTTTTTGTTTTGTTTGAAGAGTTTTTTCCAGGGACTTGATATATCTCACTGACTCATCAACAATGGTGGACGTATCTGCCTGCATACACATCATTGAAACATAACATATATATTTAGACTTGTATTTATATGATCTAAAAGAAACTTTGAGTTTGAAGATTACACGCCTTAGCTGGAAGCTGAGGAAGCAGAGCATGAAGGCTAGAGAACATGTCCCTCATCTTCTTCCTTCTTTCCCTCTCAGTCCAAGTGTGCATGCCATGCTCTGATTCATTACCACCACCACTTGCAGCCTTGCCACTACTTTCTTTGATCACCCCTTTCTCCATTAATGCAGAGCTTGAATTAAGATATGTGTTCACATTCATCCCCATCTTTTCTATCTTCAACAACTCTCCACCACCACAAGTGCCTAAATTGGAATTGGGAGATCCCAAAACAGAGTTTTGCTGTAAGCAAGACATTGGGTATTGGCTAAATGATCTTATAGATAGGGGGAAAAGGTGGCTTGGGGAGTTCCAGAATTGAGAAAATATATAAAGGACTTGGTTTAAAAGTTGAATGGGACGTTTTCACAAACAGGTGGAAGGTGACAAAGGTGGTGATGGTAGGCTTTTTGTTGAGCTTTGAGGATTATGATTAGGATTTTGGGCTACACAACAAAATACAATCATGAGACGAATGCTTGTTATTTTGGCGTCCAAACAAAAAACGGAAGCTAATTTTAGAGACTTCTTCTTAAGCGGGGCCCTCCAGCCTTCACTTTAATTTACTTATTCACCCTCCTTCCCGCCTTTTATTACCGAATCACCATCCCTCCCTCCCCTTCCTTTTTTTCGTTATAGTGTCTCACTCTCAAAGTCTCAGTGGGTACATCAATATTTTTTGGGTTTGCCAATTCAAAAATATAATGAAATCCTAATCATAGATTAATGGTTTGCCTATTAGACTATTTTAGAGAGTTATATTTCTTTGGTGCTAATTTTGTACTTTTTTTATAGAATAGAAGTTGACAGACAATGGAAGTCCAGTACAGAATAGGACTAATAAAAGGCTATAATTAATCAATATATTTTCTTTTTTCCGGTTTCAAGTATTTCAATTAGGTTATATATCAACTTCCCAATTAAAATAAACACAATTCATTATTTAAGGCAATACTATTCTTTAGACATTACAGATTAAAGCAAAATCATGAGCTAGGTCTTGACTGGTATTTTATTCGTTTTCTTGATCAACGAAAGAATGATGAATTCGAACTTTAAACATCTTTTAACATTAGAAAGAGAAATACTAATATAAAATTACCTATAATCATGTAATTCACTTCGTTACAAAATTTCATGGACACTTGCAACTTCAGTGTTATTATCATAATCTGCCTAAGCTCAGCGAGTTAAAACTCAACATGGTATTTGAGAAAATAAAAATAGAAGACATGAACCTTCTCCCCCAAAATAGCCAAGACCAAACAATCGTATCAGTGTCATGTTGGTAAATTGCGTTGAAGTTGGAGGACGAATAAATTGCAGTTGGCATGAAACGGCCGTTATGACAGATATGTCATAGGTGCATCAAAAGGAAAGAAAATTCTGACACCAAAACTGCAGCCAAAGAAAAGCATCCCATCCTTTTCATATGTTGTCTCATTGCAGAGAATGAGACAAACTCTTCTAATCTTCCATAGAAAACGCTTTCTTCTTTATCTGTAACGCTATCGCTACTCATCAGCCTTGTCCCCATTTGATGCCTTACCCGAATTCTCAAACATTGGCATTTCTGATAATAGTTCATATGCCACTGTATATAATTAAGGTTTTTTGGAAAAAGAAAATAAAAATCATGAAGGACAGCAATTGAGATTTGAGATATCCATCCAAAGCTACAAAAGACCATAGCTTTATAAATGGCAAATACCAAGACTGGTGAGTATTTTTATACAAGTACAAGTTAAGAAGAATCAACAGTCCCACAATCATGTTGATCTGTTACACTAGAAAAATATGAAATATGTAACCTGATCAAGTTTGAAAAAGTCAGCAGTTTGAAGGACCATAGTTGTTTCTTGGTTGAAGAAAAGAACTGTATGAAAACAGGCTGCAATGTCATACATCCGGCCGCTTTGTGGACAATATGTCGACATGTGATGAAGAGTTCTTCCCAGTCTCGCTGGTATCTACTTTTGCTTGTGGTTCACCGTCTCTGAAGAGTTCCTTCACATGGCAAGAAAACGAACAGTGTCAGTTCCCAAAATTCTAATATATTACTTCTGCCATTCATGCTAGAGTTACCTTAGAAGATGAGGGGACACTGAAGGGTCTGTAGAGAGCTTGAATCAATGGTTCAAAACCAAATGTGGCTTCCGAAGTGGGGACATTTGCAACTGAAGGTAAGACCATTGGCTGGTTTGAGATTGTGCATCCAGGGGAAATATTAAACGCAGATTGCATCGGGTTCTCTTCACTCTCATAAAATGGACTTATTCCTCTGCTCGATTTTGGAAATTTATTACTTCCTTCTTCAAGGCCTAATCCCTTATGAGGCAACTGCATAGGCTGCATGACTGCTGGTAAGCACATTGGATGCAAGCTCAATCCATTTTTCATTGTTAACATCTGCAAATATAATCAGAAGCAAAAAATATATCAGCTTTAGAATACTAAATAAATTTCCTTCCAAGACTCTTTCAGCATTATGAAAGAGGGAGTGATGAAGGAGATTTTAAAGAAACAACATTTCAAGTAACAGTCTCCTACACAAGACAACCTAATTTAGCTGTGCATCCCAGAAATCTTTCAAAGGAATCATAATTACTGTTAGATGTCAACTAAAAAACTTTGTCCTCCTTGCGTAGAAAATAAAATTGTGCATCATCAGAGAACATAGGTGCTGATAGATCGGAAGATGAGTATAATGGGTTCTTCAGTGGATGAAAGCAACACTTTATGGTGTCAAACGAAGATGCCAGAACAATGTTAATATAACAATGCATACCACTTAGCATATTATACAGGGTCCTGATCTATCTTACTCAAGATTTTATATGATTATTTCGGCAATCCCTGCCACATGTAGCTACATTTTATGTAATTTTTCATTGAGTTTGAGAAGTCTACCAAGTTTCTAGATAAGAAACGTTGGGACATTTGCTGTTTATTAAGAATTACTGCAGCAGCACAGTTTAATCAGGTTTACATTGAGTGCTTCACCGAGTAATTTAAACTTTAGTTCATTTTAAACCAAGTCAGCTAGAATCAAACCAATTGTCACTCAGTTCCACTTCAGAGCAAAGTTCTGTCTTTAATTGTGTTGCATCTTATTGCCACACCAAGCAGCAAAAGTAGCAATCAGTAAAATCCATTTTCTATTTGAATTTAGACAGCATTTAGACAGCGGTATATCAAAAGATCCCAATTGCTCATAATCTTAATCATAATTATATTCCCAAAACAGTGAAAACGATCTCACCTGTACTTGAAGTTGGAGCTGCTTCAAATATTCAATTGCTTCATCCAGCATTGAAGCCTTATCCGTCTAACAAAAACAAGAGAGCAATGAAATTATTTGAAAAATAAAGCACAAAAAAGGCTGTAGAAGTTTTTGTTTAAGAGTTACCTTGTTCGAATTTGGAATCAGGTTCTGCAAGGCTTTCATTTTCTCATTGATCCTACTCCTCCTTCTCTGTCCACCAATCAAAATTTCATTTGTCGCATGCTCAAATCTTAAACCTTTACACAAGGAGAAAAGACCCAACCTTTTCCGACATATTATGGACCTCCGCAGCTCTGCTCCTCTTGGATAAACTACGTGGCGGAGCTGGGTTCAATGGCACCTCTGACCGGTCGTGACCCTTCTAATTCCACCAAAAGCCCCCAAAGGTTTCAAATTTCCACGCAATTAAGGTTGAACAAACTGATACAAATAGAGCTAAGACAACAAAAATGCCATCTTTGTCTTTTTTTACTGTCTTTTGAATTGGGCCAAAAAATAAGTGCGGAAACAGAATCCAAAAGTTGCTTCCTTTAAATGTTCTACCTGATTTACTTAGCAACCAAACAGAATTTAGAAAGAAAAAAAAAACAAAGAAATACCTCACTATCATAGCTAAAGTCACCGAGATCATTCTCAGACGAAATCCTCCTCCCCTTCAAGGACGTGTTCGCGTCAGACTCCATACCTTCTTTTACCTCTGCCTGGAAATAGCCACCGGAATCGGTGAAATCGAAACCGGACGAAGACTCGACAACCGCAGCAGCGGAGTTCCCGTCCGCGACTCGCCGGTCCTCCGATCGGGCGAACCGGTGATAATCTTCATGCCTAGTCTCCAAAATCAAGACCTCGGAGGTCGTAGGGTGGTGCGGCGCCACTGAGGAATGCGGTAGATGCGTGTAAGTGGGCTTAAAGGGCATGCAAGACGAGGAAGAGGAAGCGGAGGAGCCGTGGCCGTGGAGGAGTTGGCTGAGAATGTTCGAGATTTCTTCGGAGTCTGGAGCTGTCCCGTACAGATCCGCCATAGTTGAAAAAACCTAAGAGGACGAGAAGTTCAACAAAGTGCAGTCGTCGATACTCAGCTGGAGGAAGGAGGGGAGGTTCTTAGTTTGTTAGCTTCGTCATCGCTCCTCTGCTTTCTCTCCACTTTTTCTTGGTGGCTTTGGCTTCTCTCTCTTTCTCTCTCTCTTTTTCTGTGCAGTCAGTCCTTAAATCTTTAACAAAGGTTTTAAACCTCTAAAGCTCGCAATTTGATTATTCTCCCGCGCTAATTGTCAATTTCTCATATACAGTACCTTGTCGAGAAATTCCCATTTATTTAATAAGGAATGCTATTAACATTCTTTCTAACTTTTTTCTTAGAACATTCTCTCTTTCTTGCTTAACATATATCATTCTCCTTATACGTAAAACAATGTCATTATTATATTATACAATTTAACTTATACATTCCAACTTTATCCTTATTCAATTTATTTAAAAAAATTTCAAAACTTTCTTCTCATCTTATTTTTTTTTAATGTCAATTATTTTTTTCAAGAAAATGTCTAATTTTTTCAAAAAAGAGGAAATGTCCCCTTTTTTTTAAACACAAAGGATTTTTTTTTTTTTCTATCTAAACCCTTTGTGTTAAAAAAAAAATGTCTAATTTTTTCAAAAAAGAGGAAATGTCCCCTTTTTTTAAACACAAAGGAATTTTTTTTTTCTATCTAAACCCTTTTTGTTAAAAATAAAAAATAAAAATAAATTAAAAAAACCGGACATTTCCTCTTTAAAGCATATATTTTCTTTTAAAAAATAATTGATGTTAGAAAAAAAAATTAATAAGATGGTAAGAAAGTTTTGAAATTTTTTTGGATAAATTAAATACATTTAATAAGAGTAAAGTTGGTAAGCAAAAGTTAGCTTGTATAATATATTAATGACATTATTTTAAGTGTAAGGAGAATAACACATGTTAAGCTAAAAAAGGAGAAGATTAGAGAGAAGGTTGTTAGCGGCATTCCCCTTATTTAATTGTTTTATTTACTTTTGTTTTTGAGCTCCCTTTTTTTTTTTGTGTATTGCAGATTGAGTCCCTTGTTTTTATTATTTACCATAATGAATTGTTTTCGTAATGAATTGTTGTATGACGTACATTACACAACAATCATGATCTTTATTCTAAACTACTCTTAAAGTAAGGCAAACTTGTATATTCAATGATTATTGAACTCGTTTTCTCGTAAGAATTTTTAGAATCATAATCATGAAACATAAGAACATGAGAATACAAAGATTGTTGGAGATGTTCTTAGCTTCCAATCATACTATTTCATTCATGAAATTTAAATTATTTTTTTGAAATCTATAAAGATAATATAAATAAATTGGAAGATAAGATATTTGATAACTAGTAGTTACGACTCACAACACGTTATCTCTTCTCGAATTTAAGACCTATACCTGGTTGGCTCAAACAAACTATTTTTTTGTTGTTGACGTTTTTCTATATTTTACCTAGGAAATTTCAGTTAGGTCCCTCTGATCTGAGCTGTTAACTTGTTATAGTTAATTTGTCAAAATACAAAAAACCCAATAGGGAAAATTCAAATAAACTTTTTTCATGTGTGCATTTCATAATTTTTGTTACTTGCAAGTTGCAATAAAAATAAATAAAAGTGCGTTGTTCAACGTCCGAATGGGTTAAAAGTCAAACACATCATATCATGTCGTTCATCACCGTCTTATCCAACCAAGGAAGAATTTATGAAGGGGAACAAAAAGTGCAATTCCCGAGGCGCCCTTTTGGTGGCGTGTTATTGTGTTCCTACAAGCTCTGCATCGCACGATTTCATTTTCAAAGGCCTACTTCTTCTGTCTGTGTCTTGTGTTGTTGTGCCTCGTCTTTTTTCCTTTACAGGAAATCTACCTACGCCTTGCCCTCCAACCCTAAAAGTGACCCAAGAAACTAACAAAGGAAACAGAGAAGAATTTCGACTGATTGACTGATATGAGCATTTTGATTCATGAACTTGATTGAAGCTTCTGCCTTGTTTCATGGTCTTCTTTGGCTACCTTAGTTGTTCAAAGCTAAGAAGCTTCATGCATCAAGTACAGGACAAAAAGATGAGCTTCATTGACATTTTCTGTAAAACATCAAAATGGGGACCCTAGAAGTGAAGACTATGATCTAAGACCTTACTGCATTGCATAGTTTGAACAGAAACTTGGAAAAATCATATGCTTCAGCACCATGAAGTTACCAAGAAAAGGCTCAAAAGAGAAGCATAGATGTTGATACTAGTTTGTTTTCTATCAAGCCCTCCAAAAAGGGCTATGAGATTTCGAAATTTTGGAGAGATGTAACGAAAAAATCTGCAGCACAAATGGGGTCAAACCATTACAAAACATAAAAACCTAATCATTCATTGATAAAATGAAAAGTCAGTGCCAGTTTTGCTTTTCCAACTTTGAAATTTGCTGCCTCCAATAAGAGGCCTGGTTTTAAATAAAAAATAATAATAATAGTAATTTTCCGCTTCGACTCTTGGTGAAGTAGTTCTTTGGACTAACTTCAATTTGACAACCACGGAAAGGGGAGGCATTGAGGCATTGGGTCTCGGTGAGCCAACATATAGGCAGCCCGATTCCGTAAGCAACCCTCTTTAACCTAATTTGAAAAACTAGCCTGCAAAAACATTGATGTCATCGACTCATGTTGCGAGGGCTGTAGTTTTACAAATGGGGCACAAATTCTTGTGCTTCAGCCATTGTTTTATGCAGTCGCTGTGGAAATCATGTCCACATTCAAGCATTCCAAGATCTTCTCCATCATTATATTCCTCCTGCATATAACAATATAAATAAGCCAAGCAAAATAAAACATAATGTAATGTAACACAGAGATGCAGCAATATGCGGTCATTACCTGACATACACAACATGGCTCTGTCTCTGCCTGAGATCCTACTGCAATATACTTCTTATGTTTCAAGCGAAATGATATGGTTTCTTCACTTAATCCCGTGCTCACATTTCCGATGCGCTCTTCCAGAGCCAATAACTCCTACATTAATCATAAAGTTTGTTTTGTCTCAGTAATCTCATTTATACCAATGCCGAACCAAATGTTTTTTTTTTCTTTCTGTGGGGGAGTATCAATTACCTCGTAAGACATATTATCAACATCAAGTCGCATATCCCTATGCCGGTCGTGAATATCAGCCACCCCAAAAAGAACTGACTGGTCAAGAATCATAACATCCTGACATAAAGAAGCATAAGTCAAATGGCAGAACACCCAAAAAGAAATTATCACATCTGTTAACAGCTTTTAGTTATAATATTCTTATACAAGAGAATAGATACATTGAGTTCCCAAATTCACAAGGACAAACATAAATTCCCTTAAACTTCCAAAACCTGCGTAGAGAATAAAGTATTTGTGCTTTACCAAGACATAGATTCTTTTTCAAAACTGTAATTACACTGATGTATACACAAATTAAATTCTAACCTCAAATCGCAAGCTCTCGCCCCTACGCATGAGACCCAAGACATTGCAAATTTGCTGAAAAGAGAAAAGAAAAACTTCATAAGTTCTAGATGATCATCCATAACTAGTAAAATAATATGAACTTCAAAGTAGTGGACTAACAAAAAAACTTAGATAAAAGAAAATGGGAAATTTACATTTATTATGAATACTCATGAAGAGACTAAACATACAGACACGTATATATCTGCCTGAAAAGAGATGCAATCTATATGAATGCATATTATATTGCTTTGAGCTTATATATATATATATATATATATATATATATATATATATATGTGAAACAAATGAAAGAAGGTCCCATTTTACGAACTTACATTTCTCAATAACTTGATGCCCCATATTATGATTTCTAAAACTTGAACAAATTGAATAAGTTGAAAAAGCATATATCTTCACCATCTGATAACATTCAATATCAGAACCAAGTAATATTTTGATAAGACTGGGGGAAAACTGATGACTAGGGGCAAACAGGTGATTTCTTAATCCATGCATCATTGCGGTCATAATTATAATCAGAAATTTGATGGTATCAGAATCAACAGGTGATTAAGAACAACTGTGAGTACTCCTGATATTCATCAGAATGCTTTAAATAATGTGTGTGTGTATATATATATATCGAAAGAAAAACCTCGAAGCCAGAGAAAGAGAGTTCTAAAACATACCTCAGATACAAGCCTGTTACTTCCTTCGCCAGCACCAGCCAAAGTCCGTAACGAATAGGGAACCCCAAGTCCACCATCACCATGTCTCTCCATCCAAGATGCTGACCTTGGGTGAGAATGATGATGACCCTGGTTACCAGCACCAGATGAATTACCTATCTCTGCTGATGATGCAGGAGCCGAACGCAGTGGCAAATAATTGGTGCCCTGGCTCCCAGATTCATTACCAGTAGCAGAAAACAATGATCGACGAACATATTCAGATAATCTTCGAGGAAATTGCGGATGCGAATTGTGATGAGGAACCCACGTAGGTGCAGATGCTGGATGAACACTTGAACTTGAGCCAGTCCGGGATGCAGAAGCAACATTTCCAGGAATACTTGCATTTCCACCGGTTAAATTTCTATTGGATGCACCCGCAGGGTGCCGAGCGGAATTTCTCAATTCAGTTGCTGGTACAAAAATAGGATGATCCAAAATGTGTCTTGCCATGCTTCTTGAGTTCACTTCTTCACGCGGTGGAGCATCCCTGTCTCCAAAAACCACAGAATTGGATAAGCTGCCAGTTCTTGAGCTAGAACCTCCTCCACTCCATCTTAATGATTGCACATTTTGTGGCAAAGCAGGAACATGGATGACAACTGGCTGGTTCTGTGAACTCATATTATCTAGTGCTGGTGCTGGTCTCAGGTCCATATTATGATCAACTGGAAGAAGACTTGGTGAATGCTGGGAAGATGAGACACCAGAATGCCTAACAGCCCTCCCTGTTGAGAACCTAGCAGAGGCTATAGAATTTTGTTGATTTGAAGGATTGATTCTCACACGGAAGTTCCTATGAGAGCCTTCTGAACTTCTTCCAGCATTTGAATCAGGAAGGCTGTCAGAAGTGAGCTCTCTCCCTCCTGCCCCAAGTCTTGGATTCCCCTGTTCTGAGGGGGCAGATATGCTTAGGCTGCCGCCTGCATTATAGTGAGCAGGAATAGAAGGCCTTCCACCACTTTCTGTATGCTGAAAGTAACTACAACTTCCACTTACAGAAGACTGTCCTATATTTCCCTCAATAGCCTTTCTTTTACAAGATACACGACGACCCTCCAATGAACAACCTGGTCTGCCATCATTCTCTCCAACTAAAAATCCAGCACTTCCAGAAGGAAGCATAAAAGGATCAGAACTACTAGGAGGTCGAATTCGCTCATTTTCAGATACATTATACTTGTACGTATTCGGACATTCCATGACTTGACTATTATCACCACCATGACTCGCAAAACCTGCATTCAAGTTCAGATTCTGTGGAATTGCATCAGAACTGGAACTTTGTGTAAAAATAGTATTCACATTGTTGTCCAGTGAAAGGTTATTAGTTGGTTCATAACGCCGCTCCTCTAACCTTGAAGCAGCTTCAGCACTAGGATCCACTGAAGAAGACCATCCAAGTTCTGGTTTCCGCTCATCACGACTTACCTCAGTCTGTGAGTTGCTAGAACTAGGTTCGCCTAAGCACCATCTGCTCAAGTGCTGTCGTTCATGTCCCATAGAATTCACAAACCCGACATTCATATCACTGGACGATTGAACATAGTCTGGCATCCGATTTTCTGCAGGATTCCGTGTGCTATTCCAGCAAATCTGCTGATCTATAGCATCACTTGATGTACTTCCATGGTCAAAATCTAGCATTTCAGGCAAGGAACCAATAGTACCCCTCTGCCCTTGCATTAGGGCTAATATGAATCTCCTTGTAAAATATATGTAAAGACTTGAAGATATCTTCAGTACAAACAATACGTTATGTGCACCTTGGCAGACCTGGCACAACAAAGTAGAAGAAAGGTTATAAACATTGAAGAGCTTTAGAGCAAGTTAGAGGTACACAATTATGTTATAAGAGTAAGCAATCTTTTCTTTTTCTCTTTTTCATTGGTAAGTGAAGCACAAATCTTATACACGGGCCTATGTGGAGGCGTGAAAATGAATGCCTAATTGGAGGAAGAGGCTAGAGTGTGAGCAATGCCTTTTTTACTTCTTATTTCTTTTAACCTCTTGCTAATGTTCTTGTTTTACTTAAATCCAAGAAATACCAGAATATGCACGAAACCACATAGGTACGGAAAGTACAACCCCTACTTGAAAATATAAAATCCTCCATTACTGGCCACTGATGCTTTAGGGTGATAGATGAAAACTACTCTGTATTTGCACTGCCACTAGAACACCTACTTGACCGAATGGGAAAACCCACACTGAGCTTTAATTAATGATGAGGTAATGACTAATCAACCTGTGCTATCCTGACCTGCTAGCAGTTGTTGAACACCAGGATAAAATGTTCTTTATCATTGCATCAGTAAAAGGAGTGAATGACCGAATGTGCAACAAGCATCCCAAAATGCATAAACACAAGACACATTTCCAAATATCACAAAACCCGCTTATTAAACCCTTACCAGGCAATTGAATTCATAAAAAACTAGGCACCCACCAGTCAAAAGATCAAAGTTGAAAGCACAACTAGGTCATATAATTGAAAGGTGCAAGCTTTCAAACAGGCAACTGACCACACACACACAGCACATGATGAATAATCGTCAGTATAATTAGAGATGGGCTGATCAAACCCATTTACTGGTAAAATTTCAAGATCGATTTCACCCACTGACAAGGTCAAATATGGATGGCCGGAAAACCTTATTCCAAAATCTAATTTCAAAGCAGCTGATATGAAAAGTGATTCACCTAATTAAACAAATGACGACCCAGAAACAGATATCAAATATTAAGGACACAGAAGAACAAAAAACCGATGAGAAAGTAAGAATATTTGGGTTTGTTAGGAAAGGTATAAGGGCTTCATACATACCCTTGCCTTTATATTTTCAGCTCCGTAGATTAAACATAACAAGCACAGAAAGAACAAAACAAAGCTGAAAACCCATAAGCCAAATAGGAAGTCTCTCAAAATCCAGTCTTATCAGCAACCGATCGATTGAAACCACAAAGTAAAGGAATAAATCTAAAAACCATACATACCCAGATGAAGAAACCGATCTATGTAAAGAATATGGTGCAGAAAACCAAAGAAGAAGCCCGGAGATTCCGGGTAGATGATGAAAAGACCTCTCTTCTCTTTATTTCTCTGAAGAAAAATAAATAGGTGAGAAAACAAAACAAAACAAAACCCACTGAGAGCAATGGGGTTGAGAGAAAGGGAGAGGCTTTGGCCCTTTGGGTGGATGAAATGAAATGTAGAAAGAGAAAAGGAGAAGGAAAGAGAGATTAAAGAGGACGGTAATCTTTAATTTACGAAATAACCCAAAGAGAGAGAGAGAGAGAGAGAACCAAGGAGAGTAATGGTCATACAGAGCAGTTTCCTAACAAAGTAATGAATAAACATAAAAATTTTAAATTTTAAATTTCAAAATAAAATAAAATAAAAACGAACAACATCACCTACTAGGTGTTGTGTGCGGGGAGGGTTTCAAAAGGTGCGATATGTTGGAGACTTGGAGTTGGGGGGCCGCTTACCAAATGGCTCACGCAGGTTGTCCTGATTTCTTTCTTTTTTTGGTGTTGAACTTTGAAAGCTTAAAACTTTGGGTTTTTAGTTTGAGTTATACTCTCTCTCTTTCTCTCTCTCTCTCTCTCTCTCTCTAACCCAACAAATAAAAAGACCAATTGGCGTCCCATTTGCAGCCCCACAGCTCTCTCTTTCACGCCAAGCACCTGTTGCCCTCTCATATCAATATTCACACACCCTCTCACGCCTCACCATCACAATTTCACATGCCCTGCTCTGCTGCTGGCAGCTGCTGCTTCCCCCTTTTCCCTTTGCATTTTTCTTGAGGAGCCCTTTCTGACTTTGTGAGAGTGCATTGAGCTGTGTTTGAGTTGCCCCACACAAAATTTTAGTTTTTTTTTTCTCCTTAATTTAAAAAAAAAAAAAAAAACTTGCATGAAGAAAAAAAAAAAGTGAATTCGTATGAGCACACGTGGCATGCTATGATATCGTGGGTCCCAACTCCTCTGGATGACTTTGGATTATGCTCACCTTCCTAAAGATCTGGCTTGGTGTGCTTTTATATAGGACTAAAAAATTTTGACCAACTATTCTCGGCACTCTGTTTCTCATTTACATGGTTGGAAGATTTTTTATTTTTTTTTAAAAACCCCCAAAATCAATTATCTTTTGGCTAAGAAGCAATAATAGTGGGATCCCAAAACAGAATTTTACCCATATGGGTCATTTTAATTATTCTGTCGGTACAATTTTAGTGCCAAATGGGTATGGTTGTTCTTGATGCCTCGATCATTTTGGAGACAGCAAGAGCTTTAAATTAACATTAAAAAAATTTCCTTTTTGCCTTTAAGAGACAATAAGGGGAGGTGAGGAGATGAGTCTTTTGTGTGTGTTAACTTTGGTTAAAAAGAGGTGTGAATGGAAGAAAGACCTTCTAATGTGTGTATGTGTCCCTATTAACAAGTATCCAAGCAGGTTCTCTTCTTCTCCAACTTGTTTTTATAAATGGCCTTGCCTACCGTTCATATCTCAATCGTGGGCCTCTTTATTTTACGTTTGTTTTGGTCTTATTTGTGCTTTTGTTTTTCTATTCTCCCTTACCTTTCAAGGCTGCTTGCTTTCCTTTTTTTAATTTATTTTTATCTTGGAATAGGATTTTTTTTTTATTTTTTTTTTGGTGTTTTGATTTGAGGCCACGAAAATAAGCGCAATGGCTCTTTTGAAAACCATTATTATTAGTATTAATTAATACATATCTTATTTACTAATGAGATAAGCTTGACGATTCCTTCAACAAAGAGAATATTATAAATTTTGGTGCTTTTTAGACGATGGAGAAAACTTGACAGGCTAAAACTCTAGCTACGGAACACGCCAAGGGGACTAAGATTAAGCTGAGCCCAAAAGAATATATATATAAAAATTTTGAATAGTCTATGATAAAAATTAGGTTCAATTATGCATCAAAAATTGAAGACAAGGCATAATGGGTTTTGTGCAATTAAACAAAATTACTTGAGGCTAGTAGTGGGGTTATGTGGTGAGATATAGACAGAGAGCCAGTTGAATTGGGAAGGGTTGTGGTGGTGGTTGGCTGAGAATGGGACCTAATCTTTGCAATTACTCCCTTAAATCAATTTTTTTTCCTGAAAGGTGGGTGGTGTAGTTATTGAATCAAAATGATTTCTCTAAGTCCAAGGGAACAAAACCCATGACCCTTATGACTTAATGATAACGCACATGGGAGAAGTTTGGGTCTCAGTTTTGTATATGGACACATGAAGAGAGAACAACTAGGGGCCGATGTTTTTAATAAGTAGCTTTGAGGGAGCAAGATTGCCTCAAAGCAAGGCAATGAATTCTCATATAAATAAATTTCTCAAGACAAGATGATGAAAATTGCTCCAAATTACCACATAAAAGGGCACCGCACAGATGCACATGGTAAACCAATGGCATGAACAAAACAAAGGGCTTGGAGAATCCTTGTTTCAACGTTTACCTCTTTCTATCTCTCTCATGTCTATCTTTTTTTATCTCTCTTTTCGTGTCACTTATAAGAGAAGGAGAGAGATAGAGAGAGGTAGACAATAAAACAGAGATGGGAAAAAATTTCTTGCTGTAGAGGGATGTCAGTGCTGGGGGTAGATGCGAAAATGGGCACATCTAGAAATTATACCAGAGAGAAATTAGAGGTGCATCAACATCCACGCAGGTCCACTTGCAAATTTACAGGGTCAGAAGAAGCAATCACCAATTTTGACTTGTGAGGTTAAATTATCATATACATGGCATCCTGCAATTTGAATAAATTGCAAATTAATTCGTAGTACACATTTGTCAGCTTTTAGCTTGAACAACTTCTAAAGTTTATCAGAAACGATAGTGGAATTAGCAATCGTGTTCAATTTCTTAAATCGCAATCAATGCAGACCAAACAACCCCCCGTCTTTGGATCCCACAGTATAAAGTAAACCTTTTTTTTTTAAAAGGTTAAATATATATTTTTATCATTAAATTTTACATTAAAATTCAATTTGATCATTCAATAACTTACCAATATATTTTGGTTGGTGTTCTGCCACCTTGATAATGTCTCATTTCTATCCAAAGTCACAATATGGTTCTCACTCAATCAATTAAGGCTTCAATATAGCATCCAATCCGTGACCTTATACCTCATAATTCCGATTTCAATCCAAGATTTCTCCTAATTTGTCAAATCCTAATAATACAAATATATCCTAACTCGTTGGGTTAAAGGAGGACAATTGAATGCATTTCGCAAAAAATAAAAATAAAAACTGCATTTAACGAAATGTCTATAAATTGTGAATTTATGGAAACACAATGATTAATTTGGCTAAATTTTTTTCTCAGTCACAATATTTCTAAACTAGAGGGGATACATATATAGATAGCTACATTTTCGCTTAACCTAAAGGTCAACACTGAATAGTTTTTAGATCATGAGCGCATGTGTTAGTTCTAGAAAGACAGATCCGTTCAAAAAAAGCAAACACATTTAGAACCCCCATGATTTCTCATATCATAGCTACCAAAAATTCGGCAAAAAAAGAAAGAGTGCAGTAAAAAATATTGAAAGGAAAGGACAAACTAAAAAGCTACATAGGCTCAATTTTGTGCGACTAAGCAGGCCTCAATTTGTTTGACTTTGGAGCACCATTTGTTCTGGGTAGACGAAAAGTGTTCCCAATATTATATTTTCGTTGCAGACCCCAATAAACAGGTGCCTGTTAACAGGAGAGCAAAGCCCAAAGCAAAGCCATGGCCGAGGGTGAACAGAGAAAGAAACAAGTACATGGCAACAAAACCTAAGCCGAAAGCAAACAGCTAGGCACAAAAGGCTGAAACCAGGGAACCTTAAACAAGCATACTTGCGGCCCTTGCCTCTGAAAATGTAGTTGTTTAAATTGTATTTTAGACTACCTGAGCATCTGAAAATGTGACATTGTAAGTATTATGCAAACGAACTTACTAACAAAAACTAGAATCCAGATCAACTAAAACCATAGACAACTTCCCACAACTATGCATCAAGAGATTGCATAGTAAAAGGACAATTTCTCAAATGAATGTCATCATTATGTCAAAATTACTCAATCTTTGTACTGAAAGAGAGTCAAATAAATAAAAACCAGTAGTTTAGAGTGCAAAGTAGGCCTTGCGAAGGGAAGGCGCTAGACGATGGAAAAATCTAATTTTTCCGTAAGTTCAAAGTATCCACAGGAAGGTACAAGGCAGCAGGGTTGAAACCCAGTGAAACAGCTGATACTAACAGTAATAGCTTCGATATTGAATTTACCATCATCAGACATATTTTAGTCTTTCTTGTTCCAGTGAAGCCCTTGCCTCTTTTTGGGCAAAGAGCAGATCTGCATCCCCAAACCAAAGCAAAATGAATATTTCCTCGCATTGACTGAAACAAAAACACAGAAAAGCAAATGTAACAATTACCTTTACAGGCGTTGACATGCCATTCATCCTTCTCAACTTCACAACCAACAGTATGTTTCATCATTTAATGTTTCGTAAAGGGTTTCCAGTACTTAGGCCCTTCTCATCCTTTGTACCGTATCTAAACACAGTATCAGGAAAATTGTTTCAAGTGACAATTTAGCTCCTCAGAATAGTTGCTTCAGCAGATAATTTAGCCTTAAAATTAAGGTAAACATCCACCACTATGAGAGTCAGTCTTTAAGACTCTGTTTAATAAGGACGATCCAATTGCTTTAACATCTAAATTGGATGATCAATCGTTCAGATCATCCAACTCTATGAAATCACCCTCTACAATGGAAAGTAAATGCTCAGTTTCCAAATCATCAAGAAATATTGGATTACTACCACCAAGCACAGATGACGGGACCTGCACACCAGCCACGAGTCATACAACAGAAAGCAATCTAAATAATTTAGGGGAAATAAGACTATAATTAAAAACAGGAGAAGATTAAGCATGTAATATTGCAGGATATCTAACATGTATATACTAGCATTACTCCAGTGCTAGAATCTCAAAAGCCACCTCATCTTTCCAACGTCAGACACTGACTAATACAATATTTTTGGGACATGAAGTTTATAAATAACAACTGGACAATTTATAAGGATTAAAAAAATGACAGTTTTGAGATTGTTAAGACTCCAACCATAGGTTGATGCTTTTCATCTGTTTGGAATCATGTGGATATTTCTGACGGCAAACCTTCAATCATAAGACAAGCATCAGAAAAATGTCTGACGCTAAGAAAATTAATCACTCAACTTCAACTTTGGACAAGTTATACATATCAAGATACGAATTTCACAACTTTCTTTCAAGCCATTTATTGACACCACCTATAATATAGCAAGCACCAATGATGAAATTTATTGAACATCTATTAGACCAAGCATGTAAACGATCCCAAGTAGTTGGGATACGACTCTGATGTTGTTGAAGGATAGTTTATCAAGCATGTAAATGGTGATAGTAGCCAAATTTAAAGTAATAACAAGAGAGTTTGCTTAGAATACATTACCTGTCCATTAGGCTGAAGTTTTGATATAGAAACTGGCCCATTCTTGAGTCGGTCATTTATCTCACAGTCCAGTCTCATTGGAAAATTTAACATCTCATTCTTCCTATGCGCAGAATTGTCACCATGTACTTCAGTTTCAACAATATTGGGAGTATGAAATCCATCATGCTGAATTCCAATGTGACGAACTGTGCAAGCACTTTCTTCAGCACAAGAACTTACCCCATTATATGATAATCTATTTCCATGACGAGATCTGACAAATACTCGGCACAAGACAAAAGAAGCCTGCACATGGACAGACATAGGACATGTTACTCATGTGCACACACGCCATTATTTAGCACTGTGCGGTAATGACTAATGGGTGTAACAATTGTATAGCATAAGGCACAATGCTTAATAACAATAGAGCCCCGCTAGACCATGTGGTTGAACATCATGAAGAATATATTTGTAACAGAGAGTTTCAATACCTACACTTCTAATTGTGTCTCAACAATGCAAACAAATTCTTCACCGTTACACAGCCTCTTGGTTTCTAATGAGGCAATTTCGATAACTAATATACTAAGCAAAGAAACCTAAAATTCTTCACAACTCATCCGACATGGAAAATTATTCGTTCAAATAAAATATTCAGCAATGAAAAAAAAAATGAAGGTCACATTTTCTTAATTAATATTCAGCATATATGTTATAAATCAATAACCAAATTAACCAACACGAAAGAAAATATTAATAATTCCGATAAAAATCTCGAATGCCAATAAGTCAATGCTCATTGATCCAGATTAAATTTGAGAAAAAAAACGAGAATTAAGGAAAAAAAAAAAAGTACCTTTACATGATCGACCTGAGCATACTGATAGAGAACCCAATCAGTCCGTACAGCAGTGTTGGGCGAATTCCCCAAATAAAATACAAAGCTCGTCCTCCTCCCCAACACCGCCTTCCCTCCACGGCCCACCACGTCCCTATCCCTCCCTTTCCTCCTCCAATACCCGCTCTTCGCTCTCCTCTCCTTCAAAACCCTAACCGTGTAGCAAAACCAGTGCCTCTTCCTCCCCGCGTGACCGTACGAATAGCAAGCGCTGTCAGGTAAGTCAAATGGATCGTGGTTGTACAAGTCGAGCTCTCTGATCAAATCGTAGCCGCCGGATTGGGCCGGGTCGGCGTCGTTCTTGTTCGAGAGGTAGCAGCGGAGGAGCTGCTCTTCGGAGGGGTAGAATCGGCAACCGGGAGGGAGCGAACGCAACGACGTCGCTTTAGGATCTCCCATGCGTAGATTGAGATCGTCAGCTTGTTTAGGTTTTTCGGTTTTTTTCCGGTTCGGGCTGTGAGGTTTATGAATCTGGGACTGTGAAGGGGTTTATGAAAATGGGCTGTGAGGGGTTTATGAAGGCGAGGAGAGAGCGCAAGTAGCGTACCCTTGAAGCTTTCTCGTTACTCTTCGCCAGTGTGGTCATCGCCTACAACTCCGGTGTACGTGCTCCCGCCTATTTCAACCGTCAGATGGCGCCGCGTTTTCATTGAGGATTACGTGCACGTTGAAAATGAAACGACTTGTCTTAAGCCGGGTAAGTCGACATTTCGTTTGGGTTCGGATCTTGGGTTCGATGTCATAAATTACATGCCTAAAAAAGAAACAAAAAAACATTGAAAATTCCAAATACGAAGTTTAATTATTGGGTTGGGTCGGACTTGTACGAGGTGACATAATTTGCACGTCCGCCACGTGTTGGTCAAAATCCAGCAAGGTAGGAAATAGCAAGTATTTTGGAAGGCTGTAAAGAAAAGTGATTCTTGACTTTTTTATAGTAAGTGAGTCAGTCAACTTGCCAATTGTTTTCGAAGGAGGAAGTATTAAAATATTTAATTTATTAATATAATTTTCTCCACTACCTGATATATAATTCAAAATTAAATACAGCAGTTTATGGGTGTTCTACACTTCCTAATATATGTGGGTGTATTTACGGATTTTGAGAATTAAGAGGGGTGATAATTTTCGATACGATTCAATACATGACTTGAAATTCGTTTGAAAAATTGGCGGGTCAATTCGCATGAAAAATTAGCATGTCAAACTGCACGATTAAATTTTTGAATTATTTTTGAGTCAATTCATCATGACCCGTTAAATAAATGAATGGATTTTGGGTCAACCTGCTTAAAATACCTATGTAATTGGTTTAATAAAATGGGTCATTCCGGGTCAACCTACCAACCTGCTAAAATACGAATGTAACCCTCTAACCTGCTAAAATACCAGTGTAACCCGCTAATCCACTAACTCATTTCTTTGTTTATTCTTTATTTTTCTATTTACTTTATGTATTTTAGTTGCTACCACTTAGTGTGTCAACTCAATACACGACTCAAAATTCGCACGGAAAATTAGTAAATCAACCCGACTAGACATGTTTATTAAACGGATTGAATTTGAGTTGAGCATTCTTAACATATATATAATTCTGACATGACACAACCCATTATCAACCCTATAATTAATGCGTATAAAGATTGGGCCCCTTGTGCGTATAAATTGGATAAAGTTGTTATGGGCTGGCACCTAGATTTTTAATTTTTTCTGGTTGGGCTGGAGTCTAGGCAATGGGCCAGGAGGGCTTTCACAAAACTCCGTCTGCACAGTGACGTGGAAATTGAAGGTTAAGGGCTTGCCTGAAGTATGTTATCTCAATTAAAATGAATGAATTATGAGCACATATTTTGGTTGGCCAAAAAATTGCGTTCGCCATTTGGTACCCAAGTACATATCTTTTCTATTTATGCTTTATATTTTCTTAAGAAAAAAGAAAGGATTTTTAAATCTTGACGTCGTCATATCAAAACACCACATGCGAGGCATTTATCCTTTTGTTAATATTTCTAGTTGTCTTTGTTTATACTAGAATCAACGGACTAATAAGGGCATGACATGAGTACAAAATAGAGCATCGGCAAGGTAGTCCTCAGTACCCAAGACTGTCGATGGCAAGGCCAAGGTAAATGTATCTCTTGGTCACGTGGAGCATCCATATCGAATGTCAACAGTTCCACTTCGAAAATTTATATAAAATGAGCATTTTCCAAAACTTATAAAAATGGGCACAAATTCCAAAATAGAGGTAACTATAACTTTCGGCATACTAAGCCATCGCTCTGTCCATTGATACACTGGAATATTATACAGTATATCTCGTTAGTGACAAGAGTGTTTTAAATGGCGAATCCTTTGCAAGTTATATGACCATCACATAAGCTATATCGCCGTTGCTATAAACAATATTTTGAAAAATGAACAAAAGATTGACTGAAACAACATCGATAAATTTTGCTTCTCAAAGAAAAAGAAAAACGTATACTTCGAGGTTTTGAGTCGATGAATGTTGCTTCTCCTTTACGCAAGATTTGCATACAACAATTTGAAACTAATAATGGGTTACAGAGGCAGCTTCCATGAACTCATGGTCACATTCAATAGCACCCATTGCATCAGGTACAAGACAAACCTCCAAGTCTATGCTTCCTCTTTCGCCTCCCGAGTAAGACGACACTTTGCCGCTAAACTTATTTGCATATCCACTTCGAAGCGCCAATGCTTTTCCCATTCCAAATTCGTTTCCGTACATGTTGAACCATGGGGAGCTTCCCATCATCACACTGTGCGGATCGAAAAACTGGCCTGTTTGGTACACCATTCGAGACTGCAACCAAGCATCAATGAACTCTCGTATCGACTTGTCATCGAGGTTAACGACAGCCTCATGCAACTTCCACGCTGCCCATCCAAGCCCATGTTCAAGCAATTCACCTGCGGTCACAACTTCTGATTTGATCGGGTGAATTGAGTTCCCAAAGTAATCTCCAGACAATGGTGGGTCTAATCTTGCTCTGTTATTCGCAGCCAACCTGTAATGTATGTGTTAAATATCAATATTAACAAATATTGATGGAAATTCGAAGTGAAATGTATTATAATTTGGAGAATAAGATCATACCTGCAGCTGGTTGACTGGCTAGGAGGTAGACGCCGAACCCGGGTAATGCAGCGCCAGAGAAGGGCAGAGAAGGACTGGAAGGAAGAGATTTTGGTTGTTTTAGCCTCTGCATTGGCCTTTGCTTTGAGTTTGGCTAAGGCTTCTGAGGAGAAGTGAAACATTCTCTCTCTGAGTTTGGGAGCTTCAAATCTGCCAATGAACTCATCTGGGTGCGTTTAAGGGAGGCTGATGATTGGATCATGACCTTCTGGAAACCACCGCTTGAGGACTGGTGGTCTTTAGATATAGGGTATGATATTATTGTTTTTGACTGGCATGTGTTTGTGTTTGTGCCTGAAAGATTTCAGACCAACTGTTGAAGAAATGCCAGTAAAAGGTACCATCAGCAAGGCAGTGGTTCATGGAAAGCCCTATGAAGATGCCATCCACCAGCTCCGTGACCTGAGCTGTTAGCAAAGACATGGTGTGCCCGTCATGGTTGACTGCTCTGTCATGGTTAAAAAACGACTGAACAACCAAAGGCACATCAGTTGGTGAAAGGATGTCAGAGATGGACATGTCTAGAGTTGCATAGATGAATTTTGCTCCAGGGCTGTTGTTGCAATCTATATAAACCAAATAGAGCGGTGGGTTTTCTTCTTTCTTTGTTGCAAGGCGACCTGCAAGTGGGTAGAAATGAACAAGGGCCAGGGAGAGAGAGTGCTTGAGCTTTTCGAGCAGAGCATTAATGAAATCTGCCTTCTTGTTATCATTCATGGCTTCTGGAGGCTTGGCAAAAAGAAGACCTTTTTGGATATAGTGGGCAGAGAGCATGGGAAGATCGGTGGGTGCCAAGTACAAGGGCTGCTTTGATTCATCTGAAGCATGCTGTGGCTGGACAAAGCACTCTGAGATGTGTTTTACACTCTGGGAACTCATTTTCTGATTTGCCTGAGTGGATTTTCTTTGTATTTCCTCTTTGCTTAGCAGCTGCTCTGGGTTTGTATGCAGCTTCTCGATCCTGAATTTATGATTGTGTAGTTTCTATGTTAATTTATCATCGATGACGGCTCAGTCAAGGGTTATTATTATTATTATTATGTGGATAATTTAAAAAAAAAAGTGACATGATCATCCATTGTATCTAGTTGCTCATGACAATACTTTTATGTTTAAAATAGCACTAAGAGCATCTATGTCAAATACCAAACATTAAACTTCTAGATGCTCTAATTTGAGTGATTTTGGCTGAATGGCTAAGGATTTGGTTAAATGTGTAATTCCATGTACACCTTATTCATATCTTTTGAAATAAGTGCTTATTAATGGAATATTCTTTTTCTGTTTCATTTTTTCTCTCTTCCTTCCACACACCTTTCTATCATTCTTAACTCTACTTAAACATTGTGCAAATTGCGTGATCCTTATTCATATAATCACTTGTCACTAATAACGGGGTACAGAGGCAGCTTCCATGAACTCGCTGTCACATTCAAGAGCACTCATTGCATCAGGTGGAAGACACACCTCCAAGTCTATGCTTCCTTCTTCGCGGCCTTCGTACGATGACACTTTGCCGCTAAACTTATGTGCATAACCACTTCTAAGCGCTAGTGCTTTTCCCATTCCAAACTGATTTCCATACATGTTGAACCTTGGGGAACTCCCCATCATCACACTGAGTGGATCAAAGAAACTCACTTGGTACACAGCTGGAGACTTCAGCCAGCCATCAACATGTTCCCTTATCAACTTGTCATTGTGGTTAACTACAGCTTCGTGCAACTTCCACGCTGCCCATCCAAGCCCGTGTTCAAGCAACTCACCAGCTGGGACAATTTCTGATCTAATCGGGTGAATTGAGTTCCCAAAATAATCTCCAGACAATGGTGGCTCTAATCTTCCTCTGTTATTCGCAGCCAACCTGCAACCAAGGTATTAAATATCGATGTTTATGAAAATATCAAGAAACAGAAAACTAATTGGGAATTCTTCTGAGTGCAATGTATTGAAAGAAACATGCCTGCAGCTGGTTCCTTGATCTCGGGGTAAACCACGCGCACGAGTAATAGACCTCCACATCAGGGCAGACAAGGACTTGAAGGAAGAGATTTTGGTGGTATTGGACTCTGCATTGGCCTTTGCTTTGAGTTTGGCTATGGATTCCGAGGAGAAGTGAAACATTCTCTCCCTGAGTTTGGGAGCTTCATATCTGCCAATGAACTCATCCGAGTGTTTGAAAGGGAGATTGATAATTGGGCCATGACCATCTGGAAACCAGCGCTTGAGGACTGGTGGTCTTGAGATATTGGGTACAAAATTATTATGATCTCCTTGTGCTTGTGCTTGAAAGATCTCAGACCAAATGTTGAAGAAACGCCAGTAAGAGGTTCCATCACCAAGACAGTGATTCATGGAAAGCCCTATAAAAATGCCATCTACCAGCTCTGTGACCTGAATGGTTAGCAAGGACATGGTGTGCCCATCATGGTTGACCGCCCTGTCATGATCAAAAAACGATTGAACCACCGAAGGCACGTCAGTTGGTGAAAGAATGTCAGAAATTGACATGTCCAGAGTTGCATATATGAATTTGGCTCCAGGGCTGTTGTTGCAATCTACATATACCAAATACAAAGGCGGGTCTTCGTTCTTCTCAGTCACAAAGCGACCTGCCAATGGGTAGAAATGAACAAGTGCAATGGAAAGAGAGTGTTTGAGCCTTTCCAACAGAGAATTGGTGAAATCCTCCTGTTCCAGTTTTGCTTCTGGTGGTTTGGAAAAGAGAAGGCCCTTTTGAATGTAGTGCACTGAGAGCATGGCCAGATCACCGGGGGTCAAGTAGAAGGGCTGCTTTGTTTCCTCTGAGGCATGGTGTGGCTGGACAAAGCATTCTGAAATGTATTTGACACTTGGGGAATTCATTTTACAGAAAAAAAATTCACCCGCAGTGAGCTGTTTCAATTGCTTGACATTTCCATCTCTGCTTAGCTGCTTTGGTTTTATATGCAGTTGAAGACGTGGTGATCAAGGGTCCGTTGCAGGCTGCAGTTCCTGGATATATAATTGTTTAGTGCAAGGGTTAATTTGCCCCAATAGTGTATGCAAGGATGAGAAGACTCAGTCACCAACTTTGAACATATTGGTCCAAGGAAACAAAGTACGAACCACCGATTAATATATCATAACTTTGTAAAGGTAGGTAGGTAAGAATTTGAATATAAGATTTCTTATGTTTGTATTACGTATATGCTCTTTCCTGCTCCTTTCCTTTGACCAAACCAAACAAAACTACAAAAGGATAGCAAAGTCATATCTTTCTTACGTATATGCTTTTTCATAGTTGACTTACTCCGCCCTTTGTTTCAACCATCCATCCAGTATATCTCATTAGTCAACACTCTGTTACATCGAAAATAGAATTAATCAAAATGACTTGACCGAGTTTGGCTAATAAAACTATTGTTTAGAGCACTTTCATTCATTTGTCAGAGCAGTTTTAGTGGTGAACTGCAGCCCGAGCAGGATAGGGCCCACGTCTAGGGACGAGCTTCCAACGGGCCACTCTTGCCAGGGCAAGCTGTGGGACTCATGCAACTGGGCCAGCCCGCAGGCTAAACCAGCTTGACCTCTAGCATGCGGACGTCAGCAATAAAATAAATAAATTTTAATCTAAAAAAAAATATACTAAAAATTTCAAATTTTTTTTTAAATAAATACTTAGTCATACTCTCCACTTCTCACACCAAAACTCTATACAAATTCCTCTCATCATGTCTCATGTGAATAGTAGTTGCCATGACAATGGGTGGAAACACCACAACCTTTTGCAATGGCTGCCACTATTCACATGAATAGTAACAACCATTGCCTTGTCCTTATCCTTTACTATGACAAATGGGTGGAAGTGCTCTCATGGCAAAGGGCAATGGGAGGCAATGGTTGTTACTATTCACATGAATAGTGGCAGCCCTTGCAAAAGGCTTGTTGAGTTTCCACTCATTGCCATGGAAATTCAAGGGCAACCACTATTCACATGAGATATGAGGAGATGAATTTGTATAAAGTTTTGGTGTAAGAAGTAAAAAATATGGTTAGGTATTTATATAACAAAAATCCGTTTTTTTTTTTTGGGTTTTTTCTTTTCTTTTCTTGTTTTAATCAATTTTTTTGTTATTTGAATTGGTTGCTGACGTCATTATGACATCAACATTACATCACTTGCCCAGACATCAACACGAAGTGCCCAAGCTTGCCTTTGCGCTTTGGAGCCGTCTTGTGGGCTAGGCCCTGTCCTACTAGGGCAAAATGACAGGACCCGACCCAATTTTCACTTTGAAATTCGAGTCAAGTCCTGCGCGTATCCGACACCTGGCAAATGTCGGCCACAAAGGACCTTTTTACCCTTCTTGTTTCAAAAGCTGTTTAAAATTTCCCTCAGACTTCTGCCGACATTTCGGCAGAGTCTCCCCTGTATTTTGACCGAACCTAAATTTTTCCACCTGTTAAACAATCAAATAACTCCACACCAACTGCCAGAATAGGATAATCAAATATTTGCCAGCTTCAATTTTTCACTAAAACCAGATATCAGAGCAAATTCTAAAGTTCACAGGATTTCAAGAATTTTTCCCAAAATTCTACCTTACTTGGTGGTGCGGAAGCTAGGGATGGCCCGGTGGTGGATCCTGCGCACTTCTACGGCCTGGGGGCGAAAAACAGGTTGAAAATGTGAGTGGACAAAAATAATGTTCTTGAAAACAATTTTATAAACATAATAACCCCCATTTAAAAATAAGAAGGGATCTAAATCGAGGGTTTGTCTATATTTCAATACAGAGTATTCAAATAAGCATGTAAAAACCTACTGATGACTGTGCTTGTATAACTGAACAAATATGTAAAGATATAAATGCACGAATATCAAAGAAACTGATATAAAATAACTAAAAGTCATAATTGAATAAAAGAAAACTCAAAATCCTTTAAAAATACCACCTATTTGTACCCCTGTCATATCAGTCAATTTCCTGGCAGGTCTCGGGCGCCACGCAGTCTACCCGAGCCGCAAACTGGCGAAATCAGGGGACTATGATCAGCCTGATCTGCCGGCAGGTCCTCGATGACACCAAGTCAGCTCGAGTCGCTCAGGCAGGATGCAGGGGACCGTAGTCAGCCTGATCCGCAATCCTGGCAGGTCTCGGGGACACAAGTCAGGCGAGCCGCAAATCCTGGCACTCACGGTCCGAGCGTCCCCGAAACTCGTGAGGCAAAGTCAAGTGCACTGACATAAACTGAAATCGGACTGGATGTCCGTAGACATCGGTCCAACTCTGGGTAATCACCAAATAAAGGGTGGGTACATGGTGGTTCTAAAATAAACTATTTTTAGAAAAATCTAATAACTCACTACCTTTTTGTGAAACTGAAATTTTGCTGCTATCTCCTCTGATAGAGTTCTCAAACTCTGCTTTTTATAATACTGAGCTTCAGTAACTAAACAACACGTAAATCCAAGCATTGTACAACACAAATCACGTTCAAAATGAATAGTTCATAAAACTTCTTCAAGATCAAATAATGACATTAACCCATATAAACTGATTTGTAAAAGCTTATTTGTATAAAATCATTATAAAAAATCACTTAAGTAATCTCATTTATATAAATCATTTATATAACTCATACATATAAAATCGTTTATGAAAGAAAGTCCACTCACTGATGGTCTGAGCTAATTGGACCCTTCGAAGGTCCCTCTTGCAGGTCGACTGGACCTCTGGTGCCTGATTATCCAAGAATAATAAATCAATAAACTGCTGAATAAAAAGAATTAAATTAAACACCCTGCCCCCGGCTTCTAGAAATACGTGCACTCATTTTAAAGTTACTCTTATGCCTACATTAGCTTTTTAGACAGTTAGAACGGCCTTAAGAGACCCGAAGCCTTACTAAGCGATAAACTGCCAGATTGGCCGATCCGGGACCCTGTGGGTCCACGGTCTCCGGTGGCCAATCTGGGCACCTCGGAAGGTTCCTTACAGAGAAGGAACCATGTTCTGCGAGTTTGGTCCGAAACGGAAGGTCGGATTAGCCAAAATCGCGTTATCGCTTAAAATCCAAACCCTAACCCCAGGGTTCGCGATTTCGGAGTATCCGGAACTCCGATTGGCAATCTATCGAATCCTACACGATCCTGAAATCATGTAGACCTACATATCCAAAATTCAGCGCGATCCAACCATCTGACGACACTGCACCCAAGGATCGCGCGATATGGAAAATTCGTTCGGGGCCCAAACGGACTCCGAATCGAGATCCGCGAAATCCTACGCACTCGTGACGACACGAGGATCTGAAAACTGCTCAGATTTACTCCACCACCCTCGCCCACGCCCCCCAGCAGGGGCGGGCAGATTCGGGTGTCTAAAGCGATACCGGGTGGCCAAAAAATCTCGGAACCAAGACTCCAAACTCCTATCCTATGGAAAACACCCCATTTGGAGTCACTTTTGTTCTTGGACATACCCCAAAAAGTGACCAGAAATAGTAGTTTTCGGCGGCCTAAGTTTCTGCCAGAATTCAAGTCGAAAATTGATCGCTTTAGAGCTAAAATCGATCGAAACCCATACATCCATAAGCTAGAACACGAAAAATAGCTGAGAAACCATACCTCACTCGATCGATTTGGTGGAGAATTGAAGGAGAAAATCGAACTGGAAGTTCAAACTGGAAAGTCGGCGTCAATGGCAGATTCCGGCCATTTTCCGGCGTCCTCGCGGCTGATATTGGTTGGAGAAGAACGGCGGGTGAGTGGTGGAGCTGTTGGGACCAACGGCGGAGATCGAGACGGCCTGTGGTGGCTGCTGTCTTGATCAGAATGGAGAGAGGTCACCGGAGTCGCGCGGGAGGGAGAGAGAGAGGAGAGAGAAGAACTGACGGGAGATAAAAAATCTGACTTTTTTCAAATTACTGTTTTGCCCTTCGCGGTATTTAGACCATATCTTCTTCGTTACAGCTCCGATTCGAGTCTACTCCGTGTCTACGGACTCGTTTCGCCGTGCTCTACGCAACGGCGTAAGGGAATTGCCAAATTCTTTCTCGATCAAAAAGTCAATTTTTCCCCATTTAAATAATGCGAGGACAAAATTATCTTTTTGCTAGAAGATATTATCCTTACTTTTTATATATTTTATTCTTTTTTAGATATTTTATTTTGGGTTATTACACAAAAGACCTTCCGCTGGAAGTGCCCTTGGTGCCTTTAAGATTTTAATAATTGTTTTATTTCCCATCCACCTTTATATAATAACCTAATCAATCAAAATTTCCCATTTGTAATTAAAATTCTAATCTTACCAACATGACAAATACCATGGAACTGTTCATCAAATTCAATATTGTTGACTGTAATTGAACATTGTGGACAACGGCAACATCCAAGAATTTGCAGCACTTTATTCTACAAATTGGTTAATAATGTGGTTAAAAGACTAACAAAGAAGCAGAATTCCTTGTCACATTCAAGAGCGCTTATTGTTTCCAGCCAAAGACACACCTCCAACTCCAAGTTCCCTTTGACTCGCCAATTCATTTCCATTATTTTAGACCCATCTAGGGGTAGGCATCGGGACCGGAAAACCGGAACACCGAACCGAATCGGTGAAAAAAAAAACCGGAAAAAAACCGGTTGACCAAAAAAGTCAACAAATCGGACCGGAACCGGACCGAACCGGTTCTGGTTCCGGTTTTACATCTTTCCGCACCGGATCGGACCGAACCGGACCGGTCATATATTTTATATTTTATATTTTTACAAATTTTTAAAATCTAATGCCATATTTTAACTTTTATAATCACTAATTTTTCAAGTTCAACTTCAAAAAATTTCTAAATGTATGAATTGGATTATTTGTTCATTTTTAAGCTAAAAAAATAAGTTATTTATTATAATTTTTTTAAAAAAAAATAAAAAAATAATTTTTTTTCAAAAAAAATTAAATTAATAATAAATTAATAATCCGGTTCAAAACCGGACCGGAACCGGTCAGAATCGAACCGGCCGGTTTTTGAAATTTTTTTTGCCTAAACCGGACCGGTTAAATAATACCGGTTTCGATTCCGGTTTGAGGTGTGAATCGGACCGAACCGGACCGCGCCCACCCCTAGACCCATCCATTCCACAAGTCGTAATAGAATTCGGAATATTACCAGATTGAATCTGATAAATAGTTAAAGGCTAAAAAGAATCTAAGGGGAAATTTAAATTTGAAAAAAATAAGAAGACTAAAATAAGAAAAGACTACCCCAAAAAAAAATTAAGAAAATGTCTAAAGTCATTAAATTAACCAAAGAGTTTTTATCAAAAATAGCAAAAATTTACCCTATACTTTCATAAATGTCAATTTTGATTATTAAAAAAAAAATCAAAAAAAGCCAAAAATTCATGTAAATAAACTCAAATGCCTTCAAAACTCAAACCCACATAAACCTAAAAAGGAAAACCCTATTCTAACAATTGTTTGGCAAACCTCTACTCTTCGTGTGTGGAGCAAATTCGCAAGGAGACAAGCACACGAAGTTACTTGCAGCAAGACTCCTCACTGTTAAGCTTCAAATATTTGAATTATTTTGGTGACTGTGCATCACTGTTGCATACTCTTGGTTGCCAAACAATAATTAAAGTTAAAGTTGTTGATTTTATCTATGGATTCTGTAAACAAACATTCAAGTAAGGAGAATTAAATTTTACTAGTGACATTATAAAATATATAAAAAAAGAATCAACAAGCCGAAATTTTAAAAGGATTTTTTTAAATAGTTGTACAGTTCTTCACTTTGTAGCTATACATTCTTCGTTGGTCTGCTAGGCCCTTTGCCTTCAGTTTGTTGTACTATGGGAGCCTTTGCGCTATTGCAGGGTTTTCTTTGCTTGTGATTGTTTGGGGGGTCCCTCCTTTTGTTGTCTTCTTTAGTCATTGGTTTTGCTCCATGTAGCTTTAGTTTTCTTAAATGATTTCATTTTTCACCCAAAAAAAAATTTATTTTGGAATATCCTCTTCAAATTTTGAGTTCATTTCACTGGACACTTTCTTTTTCTTGTTAGGTTTATGTGGGTTTAAGTTTTGAGGGCATTTAAGTCTATTTACGTGAGTTTTTAACTATTTTTGAAAGTTTTTATCAAAATGGACATTTATGAAAATATCGAGTAAATTTTAGCTATTTTTGATAAAAACTCTTAACCAAAACCATGAATCCATGATGCAAGCCAAATGTAACAAACGGTAAAAATCCTACACAACCAAAAACCAAAAACAAAAGAAAAATTGCAGGAGCAGGAGGAAATTAAGTCTAGTCTCTAATTTTAAAAAAGCTACAATCACTTCAACATCAAACGAAAACTTCTGCCAAAGACTCCCCACATAGCGAGGAAACACCAGATGCCACACTTCTCATTTATGAGACAAGGTTGTCATTCAGAGACAATGAAGATAGTTGATCAGCGCTGCTGTTAGCCTGCTATTGGGCAACATTTCTCAGGACCTCCACGGCCTCTGCCACTTTTGCCTTCAAAGCCTCCGGCGACTCGAGCAAATGCAAAACTTCAGTCAGGTCCATCTCCAAAAGCATGCCTGTCACCTTAGCTGCTGACTCGTGCTCCAACTGGTCAACTAGGGGATATAAAGCCTCACCAAGCATCTGTCCACCCGAGGTATGTTAACATTTCTTTACATTTTTTTCTTGTCATTTAAAAACATAACGTTTTAATCTTGTCCTCATGCCAGGCAACCACATGCTTGCTACTTTGGCTTTTGCTAGGGCGTCTTTGAGATTTTGAGAGCCCTGTGCGAAACTTAAATTGGAGCATCACATAATCTAATACGAAAATACTATAAATAAAAAATTTCCATAACTTAATGTCATAAACAATTTTTTTTATAACTAAAAGTCACCATCAATAAGTTTGTAATGACAATTAGAAATCAAATTCATAAAAATTTAAATGTTTCTATTTGATAAAATTAAATGCTTGGTACAAAAATAAGTTATTTGTGCCCCTATAAGGTCCCTTACTGCCTCCAATAAGCAATCTGTGTTTAATAGGAAAAAAAATTGGCAATCACAAATTAAAGAGTAGTTGCACACAAATGTCATTAACAAATTAAATTATACAGTCCCGATCTCTTGGACCACAGGAGTCCAAGAGATTGTGGTCACCCACCGTTGGATATTAATCCAATGGTTCAAAATGATATATATAAATGATTATTACCCGATTCAAGTCAACCGTTGAATTTACATCCAACGGTGAGTGACCATAAATCTCTTGGACTACAGGGGTCCAAGAGATCAGGATTATATTGCATTAAACACAAAAGCAACAACAATGCTATACTATATATACAATTCTTATAATATATATATATATATATATATATATATATATATATATAGTCCCGATCTCTTGGACTACAGGGGTCCAAGAGATTTGTGGTCACTCACCGTTGGATGTAAATTCAATGGTTCACTCACACTCCTTTTAAGAAACTTTTTTGAACCGTTGGATGTTACATCCAACAGTGGGTGACCACAGTCTCTTGGACCCCCTGTAGTCCAAGAGATCGGAGTTGTATATATATATATATATATACAGTCCTGATCTCTTGGACCCCTGTAGTCCAAGAGATTTATGGTCACTCACCGTTGGATGTAAATTCAACGGTTCACTCATTTATGATTTGAATCGGGTAATAATCATTTATGTCATATTGCATTTATACATATCATTTTGAACCATTGGATTAATATCCAACGGTGAGTGACCACAATCTCTTGGACTCCTGTGGTCCAAGAGATCGGGACTGTATATATATATATAAATAATATAATATAATATAAAGAAAATTTTTTTGGCGTCCTGTGCTGTGGCGCCACTTGCACCACCTAGGGCCGCCCTTGGCTTTTGCCTCTATATTATTATTATGTGGATAATTATAAGTATTAGTCATAACAATATTTTTTATGTTTAAAATATCACAAAGTTACTAACAAATGATTTGATTGATTTTGGCTGAACGGCTAAGGATTTGGTTGAATGCGTAATTCCATATACACCTTATTCATATCTTTTGAACTAAGTGCTTTTTAATGAAATATTCTTTTTCTGTTCCATTTTTTCTCACTCGTCCTTCCACACACCTTTCTATCATTCCACTACCAAATTAAGCATATGCATATTCATATTATTCTCAACTCTACTTAAACATTGTGCAGATTGCATGATTCTTATTCATATGATCACCTGTCACTAATAAAGGGGTACAGAGGCAGCTTCCATGAACTCACTGTCACATTCAAGAGCACTCATTGCATCAGGTGGAAGACACACCTCCAAGTCTATGCTTCCTTCTTCGCGTCCTTCGTACGATGACACTTTCCCACTAAACTTATTTGCATAACCACTTCTAGGCGCTAGTGCTTTTCCCATTCCAAACTGATTTCCATACATGTTGAACCTTGGTGAACTCCCGATCATCACACTGAATGGATCGAAGAAACTCAGTTGGTAAACAGCTGGAGACTTCAGCCAGCCATCAACATGTTCCCTTATCAACTTGTCATTGTGGTTAACTACCGCTTCGTGCAACTTCCACGCTGCCCATCCAAGCCCATGTTCAAGCAACTCACCAGCTGGGAAAATTTCTGATCTAATCGGGTGAATTGAGTTCCCAAAATAATCTCCAGACAATGGTGGCTCTAATCTTCCTCTGTTATTCGCAGCCAACCTGCAACCAAGGTATTAAATATCGATGTTTACGAAAATATCAAGAAACAGAAAACTACTTGGGAATTCTGAGTGGAATGTATTGAAGGAAACATGCCTGCAGCTGGTTCAGTGATCTCGGGGTAAACCACGCGCACGAGTAATAGACCTCCACATCAGGGCAGACAAGGACTTGAAGGAAGAGATTTTGGTGGTATTGGACTCTGCATTGGCCTTTGCTTTGAGTTTGGCTATGGATTCCGAGGAGAAGTGAAACATTCTCTCCCTGAGTTTGGGAGCTTCATATCTGCCAATGAACTCATCCGAGTGTTTGAAAGGGAGATTGATAATTGGGCCATGACCATCTGGAAACCAGCGCTTGAGGACTGGTGGTCTTGAGATATTGGGTACAAAATTATTATGATCTCCTTGTGCTTGTGCTTGAAAGATCTCAGACCAAATGTTGAAGAAACGCCAGTAAGAGGTTCCATCACCAAGACAGTGATTCATGGAAAGCCCTATAAAAATGCCATCTACCAGCTCTGTGACCTGAATGGTTAGCAAGGACATGGTGTGCCCATCATGGTTGACCGCCCTGTCATGATCAAAAAACGATTGAACCACCAAAGGCACGTCAGTTGGTGAAAGAATGTCAGAAATTGACATGTCCAGAGTTGCATATATGAATTTGGCTCCAGGGCTGTTGTTGCAATCTATATATACCAAATACAAAGGCGGGTCTTCGTTCTTCTCGGTCACAAAGCGACCTGCCAATGGGTAGAAATGAACAAGTGCAATGGAAAGAGAGTGTTTGAGCCTTTCCAACAGAGAATTGGTGAAATCCTCCTGTCCCAGTTTTGCTTCTGGTGGTTTGGAAAAGAGAAGGCCCTTTTGAATGTAGTGCACGGAGAGCATGGCCAGATCACCGGGGGTCAAGTAGAAGGGCTGCTTTGATTCTTCTGAGGCATGGTGTGGCTGGACAAAGCATTCTGAAATGTGTTTAACACTAGGGGAATTCATTTTACAGAAAAAAAAAACTCACGCGCAGTGAGCTGTTTCAATTTCTTGATATTTCCACCTCTGCTTAGCTATTCTGGTTTTATATGCAGTTGCAGACGTGGGCTGCAGTTCCTGGATATATAATTGTTTAGTGCAAGTGTTAATTTGCCCCAGTAGTATATGCAAAGATGAGAAGACAGTCACCAACTTTGAACATATCCAAGGAAACAAAGTACCAACTACCAACCAGGGGCGGACGGATTAAGGACGAGAGGGGTCGCTTGACCCCACGAGCGGACGCACCAAGGGACAAGAGGGGTCAATTGACCCCCTGGGATGCCGGCATTTGGCTGTGGAGGTCGCAGGAGAGCAGTTGCAGACCCATTGCCAGCAGCTTGTTGATCCTTGGATGCACTGAACGTGCTCGATGAAAGTCCCCAAAGACAGAGAGAGAGGTTGGTTGATGGGTTACTGCGATGGTAATGGGTGGGTGAGTTTTAATTTTGGACAGAGAGAGAAAAGTAAAGGCAAGGCAGAGTAGATCAAAAGGAATTCGTGTTGTTTTAGGGAGAAAAACAGTGTTGCAGATCAACTGGCTGCTTGGAGTTATAACTTAGATCTTGGTATCTGCATTTTTGATGAGGCCCCAAGTTGAGTTGGGACTTCTTTGGTGGATGATTTGTTAGGGGTGTCTAGACCCCGCTTGATTTGTGTTAACTAGCTTGTTTTGTGTGTTTGGAGTTTTCCCCCCAAGTTCACCCAAAAAAAAAAAAAAAAGGAATTTGTGTTGCAACCCAGAGGCGCAAAATAGTCCCCGGAAGAAGAGCCACAGACAGAGAGTTCGACTGGAGAGGGGGGAAAAAAGAGGGTAGATTTGATTCGTGCTATGTCGTGAGCTAATCTCTTTTTTGTTTTTTGTTTTTTGTTTTTTTAAATGCCTATTTTGCTTTGAAAACAACATAAAAATATAATATTAGAAGTATTAAAGTGTGGGGACGCTGACAACAGCAAACATGGTATATTATATGTAGTTTTTTTAAAAAAAAAAAAAGAAAAGAAAATGAGAGGTATTGTTTTTTGTTTTTAATTTTCTTTTTCAAAGTGGGGGGTTGGGTTTGTTTCATTAAAATTTTTTTTTAAAGATAATTGTAGTCTCTATACATTATAATTTTATTCTTTATAAAAAATGATATTCTCTTTTAGATGAGGCATAAACAAAAGTGTCTAAAATTATTAAGAAATAAATGATTTATGAAACTATAATGCAAAGTTTTTAAAAGAGAACTCGTCGTGTACAATTGAAATTTGGATGGAAACTATTTTTCTGTTTTTTTAGTGTTATTTTCTTCTAAAAAAGTTTCAAAGTTTTTACATTGTGACCCATAGGCTCGATAATCTTGGATCCGCCACTGCTACCAACTAATATATGTATTATCATCTATCCTTCACAAATTAACCAACAACAGCTTATTAAGGAATATATACAGCCATTCCCACCCCAATATTACCCATATAACTATTATCTAATTAACAACCCGGCAGCTTATTAAAAGAATAAGAAGAAAACCTTGAGCTGAGGGAGATTGTTGTTGGGTTCTCTCTCCTCCTCCTTTTTCTTCTTTTTTGGTTACCGTCTGAATCACCCAAAAGACCTAGCTAGCCTCTCGACAGAGGCAGGCTCTTTATTCTAAGTCTCAATTGCTAGCCTCTGGGAGCCGTCTCGTAAAGTCAACAGGCCAGAAAAGTCTACAATACGCCACATGTCATATCGGATAGAGATTTGTGGACAATGGCAACATCCAAGAATTTGCAACACTTTATTATACAAATTGGTCAGTAATGCGGTTAAAAGACTAGCAAAGAATCATAATTCCTTGTCGCATTCAAAGGGCGCTTTTGTTTCCGGCCAAAGACACACTTCCAAGTTCCCTTCGACTCGCCGATTCATTTCCATTATTTTAGAGCCATCCATTCCACAAATCGTAATAGAATTCGGAATATTACCATAATGAATCTGATAAATAGTGAAAGGCTAAAAAGAATCTAGGGGAAAATTAAATTTTCAAAACAAAACGATTAAAATAAGAAAAGACTACAAAAAAAATTTAAGAAAATGTCTAAAGTCATTAAATTAACCAAAACCATGAATCCATGATGCAAACCAAATGTAGCAACAGTAAAAATCCTACACAACCAAAAACCAAAAACAAAAACAAAAAAAAAACAAAAAAATTGCAGGAGGAAATTAAGTCTAGGTTCTAATTTTGAAAAAGCTACAATCACTCCAACATCAAACGAAAACTTCTGCCAAAGACTCCCCACATAGCGAGGAACCACCAGATGCCACACTTCTCATTTATGAGACAAGGCTGTCATTCAGAGACAATGAAGATAGTTGATCAGCGCTGCTGTTAGCCTGCTGTTGGGCAACATTTCTCAGGACCTCCATGGCCTCTGCCACTTTGGCCTTCAAAGCCTCCGGCGACTCGAGCAAATGCAAAACTTCAGTCTGGTCCATCTCCAAAAGCATGCCTGTCACCTTAGCTGCTGACTCGTGCTCCAACTGGTCAACTAGGGGATATAAAGCCTCACCAAGCATCTGTCAAGCCAACAACAGATAAATCAAATCACTAAGTGCATTGAATGATCCATCCGGTGTGCTATTTATACTCCGTCAGTGAGGGCTATAACCAAAATCTTTTTTATTTGGCATCAACTTGGAACCACGTGCATCTAAAGCACCTTTTACTAAAATTACGTGCCTATGACTTCGTTTCTCAAGAAAGGCTGATGTAGATCAAAACATCGCCCCAAGTATCAAGAAAAAAAGGAAATGTGCTTACCGTCCTTTGCTGCTCAGTTGAAGCATTTGCAAGGGCTGTGGCCAAGGCTGGAACACCCTGCCCTCCTGCAGCATCTCGCATTGGGATGCCACCCATGTCATATGGTACTGAAAGCATACCACTGGGAACTCCCGAAAATGGAACTTCCTGCATGTTGCGACCAGGTGGATAGCGATACACGCGTCCCCTAGGAAGCATCTGAAACACAGAGAAAGGCGAACGTAAATAAATGTAATAAAAGAAAATCACACATAAACATCAAGATGAAACTCATATGTTTCGACTGACATGCTGCTGCATCATTGGGACTGGCTGCTGGTTTTGTTGCACAGGACCTGCCCCACGTCGACCTCCTGGGCGTTGGCCCTGAGGACCCTGCTGGACCATTGGAACAAAGAAGTTTGGCATTGGAGCACCACCAGGCCTTATTCCGGGCACAAGTTGCTGTTGGTAACCAAATCCAGCCTACATAATTAAAAACAGAAATATTGAGACACACTCATCAAAATTGATAAAGAAAATCAACCATATTAAAAAGACAATTAAATAAATAATTACTTGTGGAGGAATTATCGATGGAGGTGCCTGCCCATACAAAAATTGTTGTCCTAGACCTGGAGCACCAGGAGGGTACATTGGCATACGAGGAGCCACTGAAGGTGCCATTGCAACTGGCCTCATTTGAGAAAACTGAGCCTGTCAAAAATTAAATACAAAAATAAGGATAAAAAGAAAGAACACCACAAAGTTCAATCGTAATTTGGGAACACTCCCAGTAGACCATACCTGCAATCTTGCTCTTCTCTCTTCCTTCCTTTGGGCAAGTGCAACATACAGAGGTTTGCTAACAACCATTTTGCCATTCATCTCAGCAAGCTGGAAGTACACAGTTGAGGTAGATAAATTGTAATTTCTGATGACATATTTTCCTGATTTTATTATTTTAAAACAACTTGAGTTAAAAGACATACAGCTCGAGATGCTTCTTCAGTAGTTGAAAAGGCAACAAAACCAGAACCTCTACTATTTCCATCAGGATCCCGCATAACCTGTGAAATCAGGAGAAGAAAATCATGTTATTCCAGGTCACTGCCACCACATTTTTAAATGGAACTCTGAAATAGAAAAGAGGTTCACAGACCTTGCATGAAGTAACTGTACCATACTCTGAGAATAATTCCTTCAGTTTTTCATCACTAATGCTATCGTCCAAGTTTTTGATATACAAATTGACACCTTGAAATTTATCACTAGCTTCCTTCATACTCTGCTCAAATCTCTCCTTCAGTTCAAGTTCTCTCTCATACTTTTTCTGGGCTTTCCCAACATACCACTCCTTTTCATCGAATTTCTTTCCATTCAGATTGTCAACAGCCTTCGCAGCTGCATCTGGATCCTCAAAGTTGACAAAACCAAAACACCTTGACTTGCCATCCCCATCCCTCATCACTACAACACTGGTAATTTGTCCATGCTCACCAAAAATTTTCTTCAAATCATCTTCTGTTGTAGATTCTGATATATTTTTCACATAGACATTATTGAATTTTGTCTTATTCCAAGCGCCATCTCTCTCCTGCTTGCGAAGAAAGTGTCCCACAAATACTGGCTTATCATTAATCAGCATGCCATTTAACTTATCTATTGCACTCTGAGCAGCTTCTTCACTATCAAACTGCACAAAACCATAGCCCTTCGACTGGCCAGTGCCATCAGTGGCTATCTTGCAAGAAAGAATATTTCCGAAAGAAGAAAATGTATCATGCAATGCTTTGTGGTCAATTGCCTTGTCCAGATTCTGCACTCATGTGAAAGAACAAAGTAGGTGTAAGACCAAAATAGACATAACAACATCAAACTTCATGGGAGGGAAAGGAATCTGAGTCATTATACAAGAAAACGTAGATACCTTGATAAATATATTTCCGGTTCCACTCTTTCTAATACTAGGGTCCCGGTGAGAATACATAATCCTGATGGATTTGCTGTTCAGTGGAGTGAAGTTCAGAACATCCAGTGCCCTCGCAGCTGCATAGTTAGAAAAATCAAATCAAATACAGCATAAACAATAACCGATGGGCAGCAGGGGACGGGAGCAGTGACCCTTCATGCATTAGTGAAGTTAAACATAAAATAAATTTTTTTTTGTCTAAGTTCCAAATAAAAGCCACCACACAACGCACACACAAACCCCTCCAGCATAATCAATACCAATACACAAACTAACCTATCCCATGGGAAAAATAATAATAGACAATTTCCAAAATATTAACATCACCTAAATGTGCGACTTATCAAACTCGTCAACATAAAGCTTCGAACTGCTAAGTTCAACCAATGTAAATTCTCTAATGTCGAATTCAAGAATTCATTTCCACTAATGAAACCATAAACAACCAATAATTTTTCATTTCGTCCAGTATTCATATCAATAACGCAAGATTCAACATGCAAAGCGAACAACTTACGCTAATATAAGCACTTAGGCCAACAATATTGCAATAATCAACTAAAAATTAAAATGAAAATTTTGCGAAAGACTAACCATCTTGAGGGTTGCTATAGTTGACGTAGCCATAGCCGAGAGATCGGCGAGTACTCAGGTCTCTGCAGACCCTCACCGACACGACCTGGCCGACCTGGTTGAACAGATCGTAAAGCTGCGAGTCGGTCACATTCTGGTCCAGATCCCCAACGTACAGCGACGTCGATACGAACTGGCCCGGAGCGCCACCGGCGTTGGCGGCGACGCCGTTCGGTCCGGTCACCGGAGGCTGATGCTGAACTTGAATCTGAGCCATCACACCAAAATCACAAAACCCTCACTTCAAATTGGTTCTCTTTTTAAAGATTTTTCTGTTCGGGTTATAATAAACCCTAGAGATAACAGACAACGAGAAACGAAAGTTCAATGGACCGGCGGCGATAAAGTTGAAAAAAACCTAAGGACCGGAAGTGATAATCTGGCAGATTTTTTGGTTTTTTTCTGAGGATACAGAGGAGAGGGGGCAAAAATCGGGGATAAGACGGTCCGAAATTCGAACCGGTACGACGGAAATATAAAACGAACAGGAAAACTGAAAAATAATTTTTTTGGGTTTTTGGGGTGAGGAGGGCAGAGTGAAAAACTGCACCGCACCGGCTGAGGAGTTAACTGCATAGCTTATATATGTGAGTCGGCGCGCCTGTGGGCTTGGGGAAACCCTAATTTGATTTTGGAAACTAAACATGGGCCGTCAGATCAGTGTTTCGGATTTTTAACGGCTGCAACAGTCAGGCGGGATTTCTATGATGACGTAGTGATAGGACATGTGATGTGCTAGGCCCACGAGATTGATTAGGTAAGAATATGAAATGTTACAAAGAAATGTTTGAGTTCACGTCATGTATTCAGCTTGGCCCATAATTAAGAAAGGAAGCCCAACTTGCAAAACTAATGGGCTTTTTGACCCTTGTGGGGATTTGTGTAGCATCTAAATTGGAGGGTTTGGGTTGGACCAAGAAGGCTTCAAAGTTCTTTTCTTTTTTCCCCTTGCATTTTCATTTTCTTGTCGCTTGCCCAAAAACAGTACAATTTGAATTATATTGAATACGAGTCATTTTATAGTGAGAGTCTTATATATGGCTCTTAGGGGATAATTTATCTCTTAACTGTTGGATCAGTCTAACCAATTTGATCCAATGATTAAGAAATAGGGCCTCACCCTCACTAAAGAATTCTTGTATTGAATACAGAGAGTAAAAGTTTAGAGGAATACCAACTAGCATTTGGTCCAATAATATATATTTGTGATGAGCCCGACACTTAAATATGAATGGCTCTATTGCGTTATGTAGCTTTACAAATATTGGCCCGTTATAAAAATAATTTGTAAATATTTTAACTTTCTTTTAGTTCCAAAGATACATACATAGTCATACAGACACTTGTCGTCACAAATTTTGGTCCATGAAAGAAGCAGGTTTGATCAGTCCTCTCTAATCGATGTATGACAAGTCAATTTATGCGGTCATATGATTGGAAGAATCGCCGCATTAAAACATTACCACATTCATATAGCTGACAGAAATTGTTGGGATTTAATTTCATGTCTGGAAAACTTGGGCGTCTTGTTGACCAATATTGGCCTTCTTTTTTGAAGTTTGGGATTTTGATAGACCAGGCCCCTTCTTATACTCTTTTGATGCATGCATAAACAAAGTTTATTGGTACACCGAAAAAAAGGTTGATTGGCAGAGTCAACTTGTGGAATTGCCATGATTGCCATAATATATGCATGGCCCATCAAGATCTTGCGTATAGTTGTATAAACCAGTTGCAATATATTGTGCTAGCGGACATCTAAGATAATCTACTTGATTGTATTATAGTTAATCAGTTGCAATTAATATATATATATATCTAATTAGCTCTCCCTCCACCATATGTATTCAAAAGCTATTGCATGCATGCATGCATAAGACAAACTTTCATTGTAGGATTGAGAACGTACGATTGATTACTATCATCACCTGCCATGAATGTTTGGTTGTGGTCCTCAAAATCCATAATAATTAATATCGATTTTAAGAACCTAATTAACTACAAGTTTGAAATTAGCATTTGTGTAAAGGACTCTTCAAAAACGGTTTTGGGTCCGATTCCTAACATCCATGTACTTAATGCGTCTCAGTTTAATCTCATGGACTACGGTTTAGCTAATGACCATGATCCCACCAAATTCCACTCGCAAGATGTTTTAAAAAACTTAAAAGAAAAAGGGAAGGCAATGATGAAAAACAATAGTAACGCACGTCTCTCGTAATAATCAATGATAATGATAGGGTACTTTATGTGAAAGTCATATAAGTGGCGAATTATATAACATTATAATTTTTTGACATTGGCGCTAGAGGACGTTTCTCTTTTCCAATTTCGAAATGCAAGATCAAAACGAAGAGTTGATAGTCTTCTTAGTAGGTTAAAAAAGAAGAAGAAGAAGGTGCGTGGACTTCAGTGTCCATATCTAGCTTCCCGCGCGCTTTTAACCTAAAAAAGCTTCGATTCAACATTTCAAGTCCCTGTGGTCAAAACAGTGACACCCACCATCGGCAGAGATAGAGAAAGAGAGCTTGAAATAAAGAGCACTTAGTGACAATTGACAAACCCTTTTGGCTCCAAAAGGCATCTAGTGGTAGCAGAGATCTAGAGAGGGAGAGAGATAGATCAGCACAAAGAGACACTTGCTTGCCTTTCTTCTTTCCCGAAACGAATAAGAAAAAGAAGAAGGAATTAAACCTAAAGGAAAGCACATGATATAATGTCAAAGTAAGCACATCGATCCATGATCATCTCTCCTCTCATCTCCCTTCCGGATGTAATGGGAAGAGCTCCAAAGTTCTACCTCTACCTCCCTCCACGACTTCGTCCGCCTTACAAACTACACTATCTTCTACCGAGCAATCAAATCCCCAGCTCCTACACTTTCTCTTGTACGGACTATCTTCCTCTCTTTCCCCTACTACTTCTCCCAGCTGCAACAAATATATATGTACAAAATTTAAAAAACAACCAAGAAAAAGGAGAAGAAAACCGGCTTAACTTTGTAACTAAGTATAGTGTAACTTACGTTGGTAATTACAGGAGTTGGTGTTCTGGGAGAATGGCTGAGGCCGAGGCTGTTGCGTTTTTGCTTCTGCCTCTCGCGTGCTTTGTGGTTTTGGAACCAGTAAAACACATTCTTGCCCTCTATCTTGCCGTACTTGCCAAGCTGAGCTGTTATTTGTTCTATCTGTTGTGCATTAGGAGTGCGCATGCCTCCCCTATACAGCATTTCTAGTATTCCTATCTGTTCTTGCGTTGGGTTCCAACGCGTCCCTCCTGGGTGCGTCTCCACCTGCACCATCAATACTTTTTCTTAATAATTATTCTTTGAAACCATTTACTTTTTTTGTTTAATAATGTCCATCATACTTGACACATGTTATAATTATAAGTATTAACGTTAGAGAGATCGATGTACTATGTTGTTAGACTATAAATTAAAAGTATTGATAATTGTTCAAATGCGTTTGCTAAATTTACGGTATGACAATTAGATGTTTGGTTATAAGTTAACGTGTTGTGGACATGGAAGTAATGTATGCTTGCAAGAAAAATTTAGCATACCTGGGGGTGGGGGGAATCTTTCTTCTCCTGATGATCAGAGGAACCTAGTTTTCTAGGGCCACTTTCAGGTCTGATGAAGCTCTTAAGGTCGAAAGGAGCAAGGGCAGTGGTAGTGGTGTCGCCTGCGGTGGAGTTGGCCAGTTTGGGAGCGAGAGGGCGTAGGCGTTTGGTGCAGCCAAGAGTGAGGGAGGGTTCGTGTTCCCAGAGTCCACGTGCGAACTGGTGCACCTTCATGCTGCTTATTCCCATATGTGGTGGGTGGTGGTGGGCTGAATGATAGAGGTAAAGCAGCAATTATATAGGGAGGGCCGAACACAGACACAGAAGCTCATGATATCAGAGAATTAAAGGTGACAAAGTGGGAAATGAGGTGGTGCTTGGAACAAGCGAGACCAAATGATGAGGTGCGGTTGACTTGGGATTTTCCACACTAAAAAAATATGAAAAAGAGAAAGCAGAGAGAGAGAGAGAGAGAGAGAGAGAGAGAGAGAGAGAGAGAGAAAGAGAGAGAGACAATAATTAATAGGGCAAGCAAAGCAACAATGTGTATGAGAGATGAGAGTATGAGAATGTGAAGGGTTAGCTAGCTATGAGCGTGTGGGTGTGTAGCAAAGCTGTGTATGTGCGTTTGGGTTGGCCCGTCAAATCGGGTCGTTTTTTTCTTGCTTTCATGATAAGGTGTCCATGCTTTTCGGTGGCCTCTTTGGCTCTCTCTCCAGCTTTTTTTCACTATAAAGCGAGGGGTCTCATAAGAGGGAGGAGAATAATAATATAAAGAAAAAAAGATTCCTCCAATCCCAAAACTTGAAAATGGGAACTAGCCTTTGCCCTTTTGCATGCCCTTTGCTTTTCAAATTTCAAGATACGACATATCATATAAACAAATATAACCAAAACAACTGAACTCAATATGAATGAATGCCGTCGTATCTAAGTCTTAATTTTCACTCTTTTAGTCGTATACAACGTTGAAAAAACTTACACACAACTCCAACCTAACCAATCTTATCCCTATCTGACTCACTGCATGCCAAGCCACAGCCAAATAGCCAGTATATCCTTTTGGCTCTTTCTTTTGGGAACTGTATGTAGTTCCATTTTCCCAAATTGTATAAATAAAAAAACCCTCACAAGTTCCCAGCCCCACTTTCTGCCCAAATTCAATTTTTGTTTGCCAATACCTTGACACCACCAAAACCAATAGGAGGGAGGAACATTTCCTGTATAAATATATTTATATATCTATACGATTTGTTTTTAATAATCAAAGAGATAAAATTTTATTGATGAAAGAACAAGATTCATAAGATTAGGCGAGTATCTCAATACATAAAGACTCGGTTGTCGGATTAACCAATAACCTATCCTTTTTACGCATAGACCTCTTTTCTTATATATATATATATATATATATTCCCAGTCCAGCATAGAATGATGAGTTTAGGGTAAAATTGATTAACTGGCTTTACAGGCAAGGGGGGTCTAGTTAATTACTGCGGTCAATCAGGCACACAGTTAATTGTTGGAGAGTAGGTAATTGAGCATTACACGTGTGGTCGATTGGGCAGTGATATACTTGATTCAGCTAGGAACACATTACACGTGTACAGTCAAGAATCATGATCACAGACACCTGCGTGTGCATGCGGTTGAGACGAAGTTCCATTAATTTGATGTTGCATGAGGGCCCAAAAAGTACGGAGTTTGTGAATGAAAATCTAGTTTCTTTCTTGTATGAATGAATATGCTTCAGAGACATAATTTGCAGTGCTTTAATTATGTGGATTTGGAACAACACGCGTACGTCGTGGAAGCCATTCTTCTCCAGAAAAAAGATTTACCATGAACTGTGTCAGTGTCACTGCTCTGCAAAAGCACAACGACTGCAGAGAATATTCAACTCTTGTTCATAAAAAAACAAAAACGAAAACAAAAAAACACTATTGTTCATGGAATTAGGTTAGTAAAAGTCAGTTCGTACCATTAAGCTAAGCTGGTATTAGAAACAATACCAAATGTGAATGTGGATATATATTATTGAAATTAAAGGCAATGACAATGAGGCATGCATTAGCATGAGCAAGACAAATAATATTATCTTAATTTTATGCACCGATGTCGACAAAATCTTTCTTAATCTCCTATAAATTAGGGTTCATGTGCCAAGATCGGTTGCATGATGTGACACTCTTCCCTTATCTCCCAACCTTAATTAGACTATATGTGAAGAATTTTCTTTCTGTGTTTTTTTTTTAATAAAAAAAATTTGAAGTAAAAGTCTTGGATATGAATCAGCTTGGAGGGAATTAGTTAAGCTGATTTCCCCCTTATGGTAATTACCCAGGTTCTATTTGCCAAAAGCTGCATCATTATGTGCAATTCAAAAGCAACACTAAAATTGAAACAAAATTTCACTGCAAAACTCAAAACAGCATGAAATTTCTGTAGTTTTAACATTCACATTCACATTTCCTGTGAGTAATGCAACACTTGTTTTACTGTGCTTTATCTATACGTGTGACATTTTGTTTCTGGGTTATAAATATGGACAAATTAACTTTAATAGTTACTACTAGGTTATCAAAAAAACTTTAAGCTACCATGTTCGGTTTAATTTGCGGACCAGCTAATTTCGTTGTTGTGAACTCGTGGTGGACTTTAACATGGACAACAAATCTCAACCAAATCTGCACTTTAGCCATTCTCCAACATACGACAGTTTCATTGCATGAACTAATTGTTTTATTATTAAATTTCTTATCGCTCCTCAAAGTCGTGCTAGGTAGAAATTGCCCGATATTCCTTCCGATACAACAAAGGCAATATAATTGCTCAAGAAATCGTTTTCCTTTTTATGGAAGGGTTTCTAGATAGATTTTTAAAAAAATTGGAATTAAGCTGAAAAATTTACTTACAATATGGATAACACTGTTTTGCTATTTCCGGCCATTAATACTATAACATGTGGAAAATTTATCTTAGGTGTTATTGCGTTATTGGCGGGATATAGCAAAAAGTGATATCCCCGTTCGTTGCATGAAAACAAACCCCCTGTTTAAGGTGTACCATCCGATATACATGGGATAGTTGAAAAGATTTATGTTTAAGACATGATACTATAATATTATAATCAACATCAATATAATATATATGATTGAATGACTTTATCTTCAATGATACATTAGCAATCCGGAATGCCATTACCTTGAAAATATTTTGGCAGTACTGACTATTATTCAGTGAATGTGTTAAACTGTTATTTTTGAATTAAGTACAATGCTCTAAAGAGTAAAAAGTCAAAAATTACATTATTAATGACTATAATTAGTAAGTTATATGAAAAATCAAGATGCACTGGGTTTTTTTTTTTACATTAAAAAATTTATTTTTTTATTTATTTAGGGACTAGTTGTAATTAGCCCTTGTCAGGGGACAGTGAGCCTGACCCTCTGGTTTTTGATTTGATGAAAACAAAATTGAATTATGTAAGCTAGGTAGGAATATTTACTTGTACTATGTGGTGGCTAAAATAAGAGTGACAGAAGAGGTAAGTTTGCGTGTACTTTTGCATGGTGAAAAATGAAAATTGGATACTCCCACAAGTGGAAGATCGTTTTTGAAAGGTGAGGTGACCAATTACTTGTAATTTCATTGGACACTTGTCATTCTACTTTGACGTATATGCGTGCGATAATCATACCATCGTTGAAATTAATTAAAAGATTATGAGCTAATAATCTAATAGCTAATGGCTATTAGCTACACATGACTCACACGTAAGCATAAATATATATATAAATTTCTTGTATCATTACATCCTATCAGCTCCCTTCAATCACGACAACAAAAATAATTTCCTCACTTAACATAAATCTGCTCCTACTTCCTACTTCCTACTAAGGTAGGTGTCCATCATTCTGCACCTAACCCGTTCTATGTCGATCCATAAAACCAAAAATTACTATTTTTAAGGTTGCTTTAGATAATTACATGCATGCAAGTAACAAGGACCACTCATTAAACCTTTTAACTTTTACCCCGCTGCTGCAGATATTTTTAAGCTAAGAAATTAGTTAACACAGGATTAGGACATTTCCCCTTCAAACTCGTCAAGCTAATAATTTGAATTATTTGTGGGCCTTACGTTTGAAGAAGCAAAGAAATTGAACACATAGCATAGATAATGTTTCCCAACAAACATACGATTGGCCTTATTTTTAACGACTATCTCGAAAGCTTTTCTTTGAATTACCAAATGAAAGGGCCAGCAGGATGCATGATGCTCATTGATATTGGCCAAAAATGTCACATCCAATCAAGCATTATTACTCTTATCTATTATGATTATTATGATCTGCGGACATCCCAATTCATGAAAACATATACTGATCAGATCAGATGGCCATAGGAATCGGAAGAGGATCATGACTTTGCTAATTAATTAAGTAGCACAAGATTGATATAAATAATTTGATTTGAAGGGTTATTTTGTCGGTCAAAGAAAAAGAGGAGATGCAAACAAATTGGGGTGATGAAGTTGGGTGGCATGATAGGAGTGGGAACCCACGCAGTGGAAGAAGCGGTGGGAATCCATCATTAGCCAAGACAATGCCATCATTTGCACGTGTCAATGGACCACATTCAACTCCCATCAATCTCTTGTTTATTTCTCACTCCCTCTACTCTCACACTAAAAACCAAACTGTAGCTTTAAAATCAAAACTCTTTCCTCTTTATTTTGACTCTTCTATGAACGGGTTGCTCACGAATGAATGCATCAACAGTTGATAGTTATTTATATATCAATATATCAGTGCGGTTGTCATACACTCGTATGTTATTTCCCTTAAACTTTAGAGGAAGGCATTAATAGTTTGGTTTATTAACTACATTTTTTTTGTTTATACCCTTTCCTTTCATTTTGCTTTGTTTTCGTTTTTATCTTTGTTATCTTCAAATTTTATGTACATGGAGTCGTAGAGTAGTGATAGATAAAGGTCATGTGTCAGCTACTTTTCTGCTTAATGACTTTTAGATTTTCTATTCCTCATCTAGGGTTGGAAGCCTTTTTAACTTGGAAATTGATGGAAAGGGATTGTTGTGATCGATGCAAATGTCACTGACTAAACCTTCCACTCTCTCTCTCTCTATCTCTATTATGCCAAATAAAGTGAGAATTGGAGAAGCCATCATTGTTGGGATTGAAATATATTCCCAACTAGATTTAGATGGGGCATCTTTGTACACACTGAGCTCATGACTTTATGGATCTGCAGTGTTTCTTTTTCATACTCCTTTATCTTTTTCAAAATATATATATTATATAAATTTTTCTCTCAAGAGAGAAAGAAGAAAGAAAGTTGAGGGGGGTGGGATGAAGAACATGATCGCATGGTGAGAATGGTCGTACCATGTAAGGGAAAGTGGGTGCAAATGTGTAGGGAAAGTGAGTTTTGTATGGGGGAGGGAGAAGTAAATGGATGACAGTCCAAACACAATTAATTGAATTGATGGCACTGAAAGATCCTCACTATACAAACTTTTCTTCATATATTCTTTTTTCCCTCCCCCTTTTTCTTTTTCTTCCATCGGGTTTGTTTTTTAACCTCTCTTACTTTCTCTTTCTTTTTATCTGCTAGCTTTGCGGTGTTGGTGTTTTGCACAAACTCTCGAAGAGTTAATATTTCGACAGCTCTCTCTCTCTCTCTGTGTCTTGTAAAAAGTCTCTTTCTCTGTCATCTTCTTCTTCTCCTTGGAGACTCCATATGCGACTGTGCAGCTGTCACACTCTTTTCTTAAAGCGTCTGAAATCAATGCCCAATTAGACGTCCTACAAATGCCACGTGCCCCCTCGTCCATTAGTTGAATGAATGGAGCTGCTCACTTGCACCAGCAATAGTCTTTGACATTCTTGTTTTGGTCGACCAATAGTTTTTTACACTGCATAGCAAAACTGAACCTAATAAAACTAAAATTTCAACCCAATGAAGAAAACGAATAAAAAAATTGGACTCCATGAACAAAAACTAGAACATAATGATGCAAAAATCCGGAGCCTACGAAGCGAACAATCCAACCATATGAAACAAAGTACACAAAACTTACCAAACCCACAATGAATTCTACCTTTTTTTTCTTTTTATCAGAAACTTTGTTTAGTTACAGACTTACAGTGTGTTGAGGATTGCAAGGACTTGTCTTAAGATGGAATTAATGAAGAACCAATGCAAGGCCCAAATCATGAAATACTTAATGTTGGATACAGTGAGAATTATGTGGGGTCTTGTCTTGGAGTTCATTTGGGCATCAAATATTCTCAGTTGTTTTGTTGGGTCGATAGCCTTCAGGCCTACACCCGTTTTCAATTATTTATTTATTTTTTGCTCTAATAATTTAATTGTGTCTAATGCTTTTCATTCAACCAACACGTGAACTAGAGCCGTGTGATGATGATGATGATTGGTTTATGGGTATGGATATTTATTCAAAGTCTAATTTTGCTGGCTGTAGACAAATTCATGGTGTTTAAATTTGTTACGTACATTGACTGCTACAATAAATTATGGCACACATGCAATGTTTCTGCATTTTACTTTTGGGAATTGAATCATGTGCACCCTAGCTAATATGTCCACGATAATCTTGATTTTTCCGTTTTACATGTTGAACATGAAATAAAATAATGGCTTGGGCCTCAGTGATTTAAAGATCATGTCAAAGTTTTCTGTAAATTCACAAAATTTGGTCAGCTAGCTAGGATGTCAAGGTGCCTTGTCTTGTCTCAGGATTCTTTGATTCACCATCCACTATCTATCCAGACACACATTTGAGTGGCAAACAACAATTGAGGCTTCAAAAAAAAAAGAAAAAACAACACCGAATTTATATGATATTCTGATTCTGCTGTGGACACTGCTTATCAGTTCACAGCTAATGGCTAATTGCTTTCCACTATCCAATTTTATTTTTTTTGTACCATTTTCATCTTTACTTCTTTAGGGCCCGTTTAATATTATCCTATAGAAGTTCTCTCTGGTACATTCGATAAAATTAGAACAATACAAAAAAGATTAGCATGGTCCCTACACAAGGATGACACGCATTAATAAAAAAAATGTTCCTTTCTGATAGAAAAGTCCTTGTACGTAATTAATGTTTTCATGCACCCATGGAATTTTAAACTGCTCTTGGGCAAAGCTCCACCGTGAAATCTTGAAGATGAAAATACCTCAAAACAGATGGTGTGTCCTTATACTTGGTTTTGTCAGTTTGTTGTGTATTGATTGCCTTGGATGTTAAGGAGAAGTTGACAGGAACAGGCATATGCTGATTCTTTCGAGTTCTAGTGTGTTCAAGGTCTGTCACTCTCTTGGGGGTCATTTTCTGTATTCAGATCTTTCTGCTGCTTCTGAACTTCTGTCTTGTAGCTTGCTAGCTTGCATTATTGTGAGGATGGGTTGCTGTGACATTTTATTTTTTTTTAAAAAAAAGAAAAAAAAAAGAGTCAATGCTCAAAAACTGGCCCTTTGTATATTTCAGGTGATGAGGCGGCTATATTTTGACTGCAACATTTTGATAAAAAATGGCAAATTGCAGCTTTCTTTTTCACTTTTCCTTGTGACAGTTAAAAAAGATATCCAACACCACAGATAGGAAACATACACTTATCTCTCAATCACTTAATCCTTGGATTGGATTGGACATAAGGCTGTGAGATTTTGTTTGGACTTTGGACAAGTCTAGACTTGTTGAAGGCCAAATGAATATTATTATATGATCCTCTTAGTCTTAGCTTTTGTTGGTGGGAAAGCATTATCTTCTTTTTGCCACATAGCTGAAGTACTTCATCCAACAAAAGATCTCAATATCTTTGGGATTCGATTGGGTTTGGCTTTTACTTGTGAAGTTGTGAAGGAAGGTTCATGTCTTGAGTTAATAAACCAGAAATTCCAGAGTGATTAGGGTTTGAAGAAATTCTTAAACCATTCTTTCATTCTGTCATGGTTTTAAAGATATTTGTTTTGGATACAAAACAATGGTGTTGTTTTGATTGAGAAGCAAACTGAGCTTTTCTATATAGAAATGTGGTTTTATGAATCAAAAAGTGCATGTTTATCTGTAAAGGAGACCCTGTCATCTGGCTACACACGCCACCGAAATGCCCCTTTTCTATAAAGTCAAGTTATTATGTGGTGAGGCATTTCGAATGGAGAAGGAAAGATAAGATATTATAAAAGACATAGGCTTAAAGACAACTGTAATCAGGTTTAAGCAGAACTTGGCATTACCAGTTTAAAAATATTCTTGCAGGAACTAATTTTTCGGTAATTTTACATGCTCGCCAATTTAACATTACGTGTGTTAAGACAATAATTCATCTAATCAATAATTTAGATTGAGAATTTGACAACATAATTAAAAAATTTCCCCACCACTTCATCGGGTTACTTAAAGCGAAAATTACGCTAGTTTAGAGCTCATGAACTTTTGATAGTAATATTTCTTTCAAATCTTTTGACTAAGACATCCCACCGCCAATAGATAATTACCCACAAAAGCATCTGTGGATTAAAGAACTAGTGAACTTTGATTTTAATAAACAAAAGTCATATGGTAACTTCAAAGAAAGAATGTTGAAGGTAACTTCAAAGAAAGAATGTTGAAGGTTACGAAGATTTCTTGGAAGTCATACGCTTCATGAGATTTATATTTCAGGTTTAATATAGTAAGTACGATTTAATCATTTGGCAAAAAGACAATCTAAGCAGATTTATAATCAAGATGAAGGGAAACTATAACAAGCCCTGCAAGATCCATAAATACCGTAGATTAATTTTATTCCAATAAGAAATTAAAACAAAGAGAAAAAGTCAAATTTTGAATACAAGACAGTTGGGCAGCCGCAGATTTTGGCAACAAAAGAGAAAATAGAATCGTCCCACACGTATCATAAACTCAGTTTTAATTTGGTCTCCATACAGATCACAGTCGAAGATTAATATATTACTAATTATTCATTAATCACCTCTAATACAAAACAAGAAAAAAAAGAACGGGCTCACCGTCCACCGTCCATCATCCATCATCATCATCAGAAAAATAAAAAAAAACAAAACAAAACACACACACACACACTATGTCGTAAGCTTCCACCAAAATATGGAGTGTGTGAGTCTAATGACAGGGACAACCTATTTGATTGAGGAGGACCATCTTGCTTTCTCCTTCATCATACTTCACACCACAAGCACGTCATCACCAAGCAGCTCTTCTTCTTGGTGCCCCAACTCCTCCTTATCTCCTTATCTACTTGTGTTTTTTGTTTGGCAACTCAACAAGATCGTACCAGTAGAGTAACCAAACGTAGGCCACACCAATGTTGCTTTCTTTCTTTCTGTTTTGTTTCTCTTGGTAAAATTTGGGGGGCCCAAAACCCCAATTGCCCTAGCAAAGCAAGCTGCACTAGCATCAAGCCAATGACCCTTCTAGGCCTAGCCACTGTATCCACACCTAACAAATTTCTTCTCTAAACCCAAATGAGAAGGAAAAATTATTGCGTGTGACAGTAACACCAACTTGTCTTCTGGGCAAGATAACATATCAAAATAACTTGATCGCGCAAACCATAAAAATCAAGAGTGGAAAAATTCAAGAAAGCAAATACTGAAATGAATTTGAACTCCTTGTCATCCTTGATGACCAGTAACTAAGAACTTTTGCTCTTGAGCTGGTTTGTTGTTGATGTTACAATTTAAGAGAAAGAGAAACTATACCAATCAAACAGAACCCTTTTGATTCTGTTCTCTGAACAGACCCAATAATACCTTTCTCGTCTCTCTATTTTCTCTATATTTTCACTTATTTCACACGTAGACTAGCTTAGTGATGATCAACTAAGATCATGAATATAAATATATAAATATAAGAACTCAAAAGAAAAAAGAAAAAAAAAGAGAGCCAGAAATTAAGAAAATAATATAAACAGTTGGTGATCGATCAGCCTCATATCTCTCTAAAGACCTCTTTTTTTTCAATTAATTTTCATCAGAGTTTTCTGGGTCGGGATACTTATTTAAATCAGGCTTCTGGGAATTCACCAGGCTCGACGTCGTTTTCGACTGCGATATTGGTGAGCGGTGAGCAGTTTCGACGGCGTCGACCTTGGCCCCAACCTCCGTAGCCTTCTTTCGTATCGAAGCCGCCGACATGTCATGTAGCTGCTGGCCGTCTTCTTGGAACACAAGTTCCGGGAAGTTGAGGCGCGCAGAAGGGCCTCTGAGGTAGAAAACGGCGGTGTCGTATGCTCGGGCGGCGGCAACCGGCGTCGTGTAAGAACCAAGCCAGATTCGAGACCTCTTGTTGGGTTCTCTAATCTCAGCCACCCACTTCCCCCACTTCCTCATCCGTATCCCTCTGTATTGCTTTTCTTGATGACGATGATCATGGTTGCCTCCTACTTGTTGCTGTTGCTGCTGGTTTTGCCTCTGCTTGCGCTTCTCTATGCTTGTTGTTGTGGTTGTTGAAGACGAAGAAGATGAAGAACAACAATACTCTCCTTCCATCCCGAGAAAAGTTAGAAGCTACCTAATATTAATCAAAACCCTTCTAATCTGCTGCTGTTGTGGTTGCTTTAGAAACTAAATAATCCTAAAACACAAAAACGAAAAAAACCAAATGAAAATAATCAGAAAACTCTTGCAATTCCTGAGAGCAAATGTTATATTATATTCAAAGGGAAATATATACAAACAGATAGAGGGCATAAAGATAGATTAGTTTCGTACTTGGCTGCTAGTCTGTCGTCCGGGCACGGCCGCCACGTTGATGTATCTTGAAGATAAATCCAAAAATGGCCGACATATTCCATCAGCTCCCACCCTTTCTCTCTCTCCCTCCCCTTCTCACTCAGCTCGGTGTCTAAAACGCTACGTTTTATACCATCTTCTCTCTCGTCTTTCTCCTCCCGTTTCTCTTTTGTTTCTCCTTTAGTGAGTACGAAAAGGCATTTTGTAGTTTATTTTTATGCAAAAGTGGGGCCCACCTAGGCGGTTTTGTGGGCATGTGAGAGCCGACGTGGATGGATGTTTACACCTCTTGTACGCAATCCTCTTGTACAATTTTACATTATTTTGTGCGCTCAGGTTTTGTTTGTGAAACTGAAATAACTGGACCATACTCATGTTCTTGTTGTATCTTTTTTCTTCACAAATTTTTTTTTTCTTCAAAAAGTCACTTTTAGTTTCACTAGTTTGTCATTTTTATTTTTTTGTTTTAATTTAGTCAATTTTTTTTTAGTGGTTTCAATTTGAAATAATTCAAGGACAATTCTCAATTTCTATTAAATTTGTTTAACTCCTTTTTTAGGCAAAAAGTCACTCTTTTTTTAGAAGTTAAAAAAAAGCTTTTTCTTCTTCACTCTTTTTTTATATTCTAATTACTCTATCTAATATACGGAAATGAGAATGAACTCGGATGTAAAGGAGTGAACATACTATCTTAACAAGCTTATTATATTTTCACACGGTTTTTTTATTTACAATCAATATTGAGGAAATGAGAAATCAAACTTAAAACCTCATAATACAGAAATAAATACCCTTAATTACTTTAACTAAAAATTCCTGTTTCTATTTTTATTTTTATTTTTATGAAGGCTAAAAGATCCTTGTTCTTTTTTCTTCACGCTTGGTTTTGCTTTATTTTTTTTCTTTTTCAACTTGTTTGTTGCCACTTGCGATTAAAAGTAACAATCAGGACCATGAAAGAGGTGGCCATAGAGGTCGGTGATGGATATAGACAGATGGCAACATCAACAAGTGGAATTGTGGAAAATAGGAAAAAGATAGAGTTGATAACTATAAAATCAGTTCGGTTCAAGTTATTTCCCCCAAAGACCTGTCACTTGTTTTCTATATAGTAATGTTTCCTGTATTAATGATAATTAAAATTCCCTTTTTTATTTAATTTCCAAAATACTGCCTCCACAAAATTTTGTTTTATTATATTATAGGCTAGCTATTGGCAGGGGCCACCTAAAAGAAATGATTTTTAGGTACGTGTCAGCTGTGCAGTGGCTTGTGGATAATTATTGCGGGGTGGTCAAATTGAATATTGACTTCAACGCCATGAAAAAGTTTTAGGCTGCAATGGCACCGCCTTACTAAATAAAACAATAAAATATAATCCAACAGCAGTGGAATGAGGTATTCTGTGTCACTCGTTCATATCTCATATTTGGAAGTTGGAGAAGGCACCACGACGCTTTGAGCTACCCTGCCAAATTCCAACCTGTAGACCTCCTTTTATTTTATTTTATTTCAAGTTTTAGAAATTAAAGTTTTCTCGAAAAGCCAAAAGGATCCAGTCAAGTGAAAAATGTCTTTAGTTTTCAGAATAGTGTTTTTAAGTTTGAACCTCTATAACGTATTGATAGTTTTTGTGAGAAACTTCTCTCTCTATATAATTTAGACTATATATATTAAAATTTTCTAAATAAATAAAAGATTTTAATAAATAAATAAATAAATATTTTGTTTGGGTTGTCCTAGGCCCTAGTGTAGAAGCCCATAGGGTGCGACGAATCTTAACCGTTAAAATGGGCCATACGCAAGTCCCCCACCACCAGCTGAGAACAAAATAGGATTATTGTGTCACTAGAAAAAAACAAAGATATCATGGCCCATGGGACGATGTTTTTTCTTGGGCACCCGCCAATGCCACACAACCGACGGCAACGGAGAACGAGGTTACAAAATTCCAATTTCCATTCATTCATTATCGTTTTCGTTTTGGCGGTTGGAAAAGCAGAGCAAATGACGAGAAACATGGAAAACTTCAAGTTTAAGCTTGGCCTAAATGGACATCAAGACGCATACGTTATTTATTACAATCTTCTTCTTTTTTTAAATTATATTTTTTGGCTGTCGACAAAGTTGTTGGCATTTAGAAATGAAACACATCGGGTGACGTGGACAAGTTTGAGTACCTTTTATTTATTTTTTATTTGAGAAGGGATTATATATATATATAGTGGGACGTGGGGCTCGCCAACTTTGGGGATTCATTCAGACTTCAGTCGGCAGCAAAGAAACTAATGGGAAAAAAACAAGGGATATTGCCTCCTTCCCAAAACAATAATAACATGAAAACACCAGAAAATATTATTTAAATAATAAGTAAATGATTCTAATAGTTGTCTCGTTGGGGTTTCTTCAGGTTGTCTCTGCCTGCATATCAGTTTCTGTCATGGACAGGAATATCTTGCTTGTCATTTAGGCATATCATAATCATACTCATAACTATTCTAACATTCAATCACTAACAAAATTAACACACACAAAATGCACATTTGCGCCTAAAAGTTTATGCCTTCATGGGAAGCATGACCTTTGTATTATTATTATTATTATTATTATTCCAAATGAAATGGCTACTAATTACAGAGCAGTTCACAGAGTCAACTTACAACATATAGTATCGAAAATCTTTACGCTTGTTCCAAATAAATTGCTGATTAACTGATCTGACCTCTGTATTAGGATCCAGAAGCTTATGGCCAGAAACCTCCACCAGGCTGATAAGGCCTTCTGCTACTCAGGAATGATGAATACCTGTATAAAGAAGATTCATAGAAAGCCATCTGCAACCCCAACATTGGCGCCCGTTGCGCCTATTTACGATCACCAAGCCTTCATGATGATAGAATTCCATGACATTGTTTTCGCACACCACACAATTAATGTTGGGTGAACCAAATTGTAGGAAGGAACTATCAGTGTTTGCATATCAGTATCAAAATTTCATACTTGAAATATAGAAATGCCATTTGGCTGCTATACTAGAGTTGCCCCTAACAACGAAAACAAGTTAAAACTCAAACTATATAGATGTAGGGTCTTTCAATCTATAATGTTGAATGAAGCTTCAACGAAGAGAAAGGAATTGTTGTATATGCATGTAGGCTCTTACAAAGTATGCGATCTATCAAAGCGTAGCGTGATTAGGTATCCAATTTCTGTCCCAGCAAAATTATAATAATTCCAGGTTTTAGTTATTACAACAATTGTATGTATGTACTTCCAAGTGATTCCAGATATGGAGAAGGAAAAGCATTTGAAACCAGTACATACAAAGCATTTGACAACATCATCCCAATAATATTTATCTTTATCTAATTAGCAAAAGAAACGTCAGTGGAAAAAAAAACTTTGGGATTGAGGGGAAATGGAAATGCCTGCAGTTGGTAAAATGCAACTGATCAACCATCTATTGCAATTGTATATTTCTAAGTATCCATAACCCACAAAATGGCATGTCTAGGAAAAAGCATGATTCAAAAGCTCAAACAACAAATGAAATGCAATGTTATAATAAACATAGATAGCTAATTGTGATAGAATTTAGATAGTGGATTACTAATTATTAGGGCAGAACCATAAGCACTAGTATTCATTTCATACTAAGCTAAAGGAAATGTAAACGAAAGAAATTTGGAACCTTCAAATTGTGTATGATGAAGAAGGAAATTCTGGCCATACATATCCTGTGAATTCTTAAATGAAGAAACTATAAACACTTTACATGGTGAAAAAAACCAAGTGCATCCTTGCCATGAATAATCAATTAGAATAGCCATTCCTTCCTCATCTCCTTGTATATTCCTATACACCCCCAATGCATATTTGCTCAACCTCAGAAAAAAAACTAAACCAGTGCCACAATTGAATCAAAATGGCCTCAAAGTATCAGTTCAATGACATGCCTGATCCAACAACCAACTAAGTTTGCCATATCAAAAAAATCCATCTTCCTCATCTGTTTCCTCATCCTCACTATCCAGCAAATAGTCCTCACTATCTTCACTATCCCCATCGTCTTCCACCCAATCTCCTTCTTCCAATTCCCCTTCCGAAAAAGCCGAAATCCTCATTCCACTAGACAGGGGCCTAGTAACAACAAGTTCATCAACCACATTGTCCAATTCACTGCCACCATCGAAAACCGAATGCGAAAACAACCCATCACCCTTATCATCATCATCCTCATCAAAGAACTCACTTCTCCTCCTTTTGGGTACCAAATCCTTCTCTGAAACCTCCCCATTTTCGACCCCAATCCAAGGCACCCAAACATCCGCGTGCCTTCCCAAAGCTCTGTCAAAATCCCCCACCACCACAGTCCCCAAGTTGGCCTCTCTAGCCTTCCTCAACATCTCCGAAAAATCTGAATCGTCCGAAACCAAGAACAACCAGTCAATCCCACGGCTCATAGAATGCTGCATTTGCCTCTTCAATGCCCAATCAGCAGCCTGAGGCTTGTCTTCCACAGTCTTCACAAAAACACCCGCTCTTCTTAACTCCGAGGCCAACCCATACCCAACCTTGGGCTTGATCAAAGACCTCGCAGCCTCATTGTACTTGTGGTTCCCAGATACAAACCTCTCCTTAAAACGCTGCCGTTTCTTCCCTTTCAGAGACCTCATTCGATTCAGCTTCTTCTGTCTCTCCCTCTCGTGCAGCTGCTTGAAGTGCTTCTTCAAATCCAAATTGGACTTACACTTTCGACCACATACTCCACAAATGTAAGGCTCAGAAGGAATGACTACACCCTTGCGCTCCAATATGTCTAATTGTTTGCGGTCGCGGCGTTGTTCGATGACCCACTGAGGCAAATGATCGAACGCATGGCGGTTGGCGTAGGCTGACGACTCTACGACCTCACCGAAGCGCTGAGCCACCTGTTTCAGGGCCATGGCTGCCTGGTACGGCGGCCCGCGAGGGGGTTTGTTGTCCAAGTCCCATAAGATCACCACCTTCTTCTGCTTCGGAGTGTATATGCCTTGCTTGTTCTGCACCATGTCAATTTCGGAGTTTGCTGCTGCCTTGATAGCAACATAGGTCCGAGTCCTTGTGCTTAAGGTGATGATGGGTTGGGGTTGAAACGAGCGTTTTGAGTTGAAGAAGGGAGAGCGGGAGGAATGGAGGGAAAATAGAGGGAAGGGTTTATAGGGGAAGGTGTGTATTGGGTTGCAGAGGAGGTTCATGGTTCATTTATGGCGGTCACTCTGTCACTGTAAATGAGAGGGCGTCTTCGTCTTGTTGCTTGGTTATTTTGGTTGCTGTCTGCAACTCTGTTATCCGTTTGGGATATTAAATGGGTATATCCGAATTGATCCATTGGGATTTCAACAGTGGGCCTTCTTCACAATTTCAGTCTGAAAAATTAAGCCTACTGTTATATGAATGGGCTTTCTTAGTTGCCCAATTCTGAAATTTCATTTAGCATTGTACAATTCTTATTGCGTCGAAATGCATTCAAAAATCTCACTTTTAAACTCAATTTTCATAACATTAATCCTATTTATTGACTGACATGTTATAATAGTTGTCAACAATTTCCCTTTTACTCATTGATCATGAATCTAGTGGTTTTTGCTAAAAATGTTTACTCATTATATGATGATGTAGTTTTGACGTCTAGTGGAATGTCATTTGGTTTGGTTTCCCAAGTCCTAGATTATCCTCCTAAGGAACCCTAGCCAATCATAGCTAGTGGCAACTATGTCTGTGAGAAGAGAGACAAATGAAATGGATGAGCTCTTACTTAGATGGTTTTGCTTGGAAATGTTGTGCCATGAAAAGGCTTTACTATTTTCAGGTCATTATCCTCAATGGTGGCTTTCATTCTTTTTCTTGCTCTTTATCAGTATACACTTTCTCTTTTCCTTTTTTGAAAGGTTCTTTTGCCATTTTCAAGCTCAGAAAAAGAACAAGACAGAATTGCTTCATATCATCCAATCCCATAACAATCTTTCCATCACAAATTACTTTATTTTCTGTGTTTAAATGGTTTATACATAACTTTTTTTGAACATGGGTTTCTGTAATTTTTTTAGTACAAGTGATGGGGAAAGGGGGTTTACATACAAATATTCATTGGGTGCCTTGAAGTTTCGAAACCTCTGCCACATGAGTGTAGATGAAAGAACTCAACCAACTGAGCTATATCCCAACAGTAAGTTTTATCATCCAAATTAGGATTTGTTATAAAATTATAGACTCCAATATGTATAATTTGGTGAGTCCTTCAAGATTGTGCTACGGGCACTAAGGATATCCTTGATTATTTCCTCCTTGATTCATGGCAGTTTTCTTCAGAATTATTATTAATACAGTCTTTATCCTCAACGATTACCAGCCCGAAAAAGCATGGCAATTATATAATATAATTGAGATGATTAGTCACAAGATGATAACTAATTATTTATTATGTCTCTTATTTAAATTTTGCTGATGAATGATAAGGAATTAAGTGAACAACTTTGGTGGGTCTTCTATAGTTGAGTAGCTACCAATCCCGATTTGCATTAACATACCTGAATAATGAAATTAGCTAGTACGGTCCCAATACTTAATTATGCAGACCCCAAAGCTTGGTTTATAGTAAATAAAGATAAAATCCTGTTTAGTACTAAGCAAATATATATTAAGAAAAGTTCTGTTTTTAAGTCTTTAATTTAAAGCTTTGCATGTTACTAACTTTCACTTTAGCTTCCATGCTAGAAAATTTAATCACTTCCTTTTGGCTTGGAATGGCAGCAGCAGCTGTTAGAGTCACCACATGAAGATCAAAGCAAGGATTTTTGGTTTGAATTTTCAAATGTTCCTTTTGAGACAATTATAATAAAATATGGTAGTAAGTGGGCAGCTGATGTATTAGTGTGTGTGCGCCATCGACATTGCACATAAAAGATAGTTGTTTTAAATAGAAGAATTAGGGTTATCTCCATGAATATATTTAATTGACCATCATTAAAGAAAGAAAGGAAGGAGGGTCACTACTATAAATACAGTTTAGTGCTATGCATGTTGAATGCACCACCATCACCATCTATTCTACCCAGTATGTGCTTGACCAAAACACAAGTTTGCTTAACCCCAAATGAGACCAATAAACTATATTATAACTTTACGTTTCGATGTGGAATTTATAAATATTTGTCTGTAAATTTATTTCTCTCATTCAAACGCAGAATAAAAATTCATTTTTTTCATCATTTTTTCCGTATAGCGTATTTCCTAAAGTAGAAAGGAAATTAATTAGTGGATTTGGTTCCAAAATAGAGTAGATAGTACTAAATAATCCAACCTTTGAAAAATATTTCATGAAAATTGAGACCTACCATATTTTTGAGTCCAATCACTGTAACAAAGAAAAAAAAATTCGATTTCCATAGATTACCTTTACCTATATCCCCGATCTTACGGCCTCTGTCTGTCCTTATAATCTCAAATTACCTTTTAGCATTGTGGTTGAAGCCTTTTTAAGATGACTTACTGACTTTCATTATGCGGATAAGCATACTTAGCTCCCGTAAGCATAAAGGTGGCAAAATGGAACCAACTGCCATTCGACAAGTAACTACCAACTGCTATAAATTCTGCAGTTTCTTTCACCTTTTTGTAATTTTATTTTATTTTAACATCCCCCATCCCTGCATCATGCATGCACCCAAAACCTCTCAATGTCCCCTCTCATAATCCGAATACCAGACAAGAAAAAATAGGCCAAAAGAAAAGAATATTTAACCCCCTCAGTAAAAATATTTTTTGACCTTTTGGCTTTCTAGAAGTGCATGCCAAATAAAAACACAAAACATATCCTGATTCTTAAGCATCCCTCTGTCTCTACCTCTTTTGAGTAAAAAAAAAAAAAAAAAAGAAGAACCATAATGAATAAAAAACCAACGCGTTTTTTTTTAATGACGAAAGACTGTCGGTTCCCATAAATTAATTAAAGAAATTAAAAGTCTCTGTCTTTGAAAAACGTTTAGCCCATCTATCAGGGCAGGACTCACATAAGATGTGCCATGCCACAATTTGCCTTTGCCATTGCCATTGTTTTAATGTTTTCTCTTTCTTCTTATTATCATGTGCCTCTGTTTTGTTTGCTTAGACCACCCTCTTCCTTCCTGCCTTTCTTGAACCAGTCTTAGTCCACGCCTGCCTTTCTGGGTTTCTCCTTGTGATTTCTCTGCTCTTTTATCAGAACCAACCTTTGCCTTTTTTTTTCATTTTCTGATTCGTTTCACAAAAAGAACATAACTTCGATTAGCCCATTTGGGTGGAGATTCAAAAGATGTTTGGATTGGTACATGGTGTGGTGGTGCTGGTGTGCATACCAATTGTTGCAGTCATTGTTGGTCTCGTTTTATGGCGATGGAATTGTTACAGGAAAAATAGACAAAGTGTTGGTGGCAGAACGGAAAATACTAGACCTGAGGGCTTGCAAGCTGGGATTGCAAAGCTTCATCATCATCAGCCAGCTGTTTTAGAAAGCAAGAGACCAACAGGAACCAATTACTATCGACGTGGGGATTCAGGGAAGCCTCTGTTTAGTTGGGCTAATCATCCAACGTCCATCACTGATGCTGTCGAAAATGGATGGTCTCGATTCGCTTTCACAAGTTTCATGTCATCCCCTTCAACAAAATCAAGGCTTTTGGGTTTGTGCGCGGTTGGTGATCAGAGAATAAGGGAGACAGAGCCGGAGATAAGCTGGGAAGTGTGTCAAGGTTCAGCTGATTTCATGCAGAAGATTAGGCTAAATTCTGGGTTGAAAAAGGTGTTGAATTTAGGCAGTTCTAATTCTACGGCTGCTGCCTCTGTGATCAGGACAGCTCTGCCTTTGCCAGGCCCTGCCTTGGGGAACAACTCTTTCCCTCAAGAAACTTATTTTGAGATCACAATTTTGTATTCTCGTGGGGATGAATTGAGCGAGTCAAATGGGAAGGTGAAGGAAGGTGAGAAGACTAAACTCATTCAAGAGACTAAAGAAGAAAACCCAGGTTCAGATTCTTTGGTTCATGTCACTAGCAGTCAAAGAATCAGCAGAATTGAGGAATTAAAGCTGAGTGTTAAAGAGGATCATCATAATCATGGCAAAGGTGAGGCCATTTTGTTGTCAGTTGGGCTCACTGTAGGAGGCTCTCTTCCTCTCAAACTTCCAGGCAGCTACCCCGGAAGCATCGGATTCGGCTCCAATGGTTCAGTCCATCTTGATGGTAATTTAAATTTCCCTTATCTCTTGCATTGAATTTTACCCAAGATGATGATGACGAACAGATGACCACTGTGCTCTTTGCAATGTGCATTGTCTCTGGACAGCTGAGTATGATAGTTCTCTAGTTTTGGGTTTATTTTGGCCCAAAAAGAAACAAAAGAGAGTGGCAAACCACCAAAATGAAATAAATCTCTCACCTAAAGAATCTCTGACAGCCCAGCAGGATGTCATGGATTATAAATGGAAATTAATGTATGGACCCAGTGCATGGTGCCATCCTTGGTTGTATCTGAAGTAGGTTTGGAGTGGTTGATAAAACTTTTAACAAAAATAAAAATAAAAGGAAGAATATTAGTAGGTGTAGTTTACTTCTATTTTTAAGAACATTACAATTACTTTTAACATGGGTTCTTTTTCTTTCAGGGATTAAACTTGTCTTTGAATCAGAAAAAGCAACATGGGGAAGAACAGACAAAGTCATTGGGTGTGGGTTTGATCCTAGACAAAAGAAAGTATACTTCACTGTAGAATCAGAGCTGGTCCATGTGATCCATTGCAAGTCAGAGGAATTTAGCACTCCCCTCTATCCAACTCTTGCAGCAAACACTGACATGACAGTCTTGGTCAATTTGGGACAAAGTGTCTTCAAGTATGCACCAGCCAATGCCCAAAGGACACCCAATCCTTGCTTTGTTGGCCCTCTCGTTAGATCCTCAGCTGCTGCTTTTTATGAAGACAGCATGGAGCTCTTCTCAATGGAAAGAATTGACTCTCAGTGGCTCAACAGATGTACAACCAAAGGCAGCCAAAACCCAAGTGCTGCAAACCATGAACTGGAGTTTGATGAGGAATCTGAGGCTGATTTATTTGAGATTGTCTTGGAGAGTTGTGGTAGATCCCCACACGTAGTATCATAGAAACAAAGACATATACATACCAATATCACTAACCAGTGCCAGAAGTATCAGCAAGGATAGATTTTTTTCCTCTGATTTTGGCAATCGGCTATATGCAATGCTTGTGGGAGTGAGGTGGATTTGCTGTCCTGTCTGTGATTTACATCTGTAGATTCTGCGTTAGCTTGCTCGTCATGAAAATATATAGATAGAAATAGGTTCATACACCGAAATTCTTATTATTTTTTTCTCTCCTTCTGATTTTGTTGGTCTGTATCTTTTTGCTTTCTGCAGGAGAACATTTTATCTTCTTCCCCTTTGTATATAATATATTCCAAAACTCAAATCTTTTATTCAAGTTGTAACTGAGCTTTGATACGCCTTGGATTGTATTACAGAAGCCACATGATATTCATTGGCAATCACTTGTACATCGATCAATGGTTGGAATTTGCTTGATAATAAAAAAGTTTCACACTGACATTGCCATGCTTTCTGCAAAACCAGCCAGCTCGATTCCTAAACCCTGACAGGAATTTACATGTTGGGTTGCATACTCAGTGATTGTCAGATCAACTTGCCCACAAGACAGAAACAAAATTAAAGAAATNATCATGGCAGACTACGTGCAAATTTAGTGACATTGACAGGGAGGTTGAAATGGATGCCTGATGATTCTTAAGGATGTTCAAATGCTTGACAAAAGTGCTAGTGAGAGAATTTGATAAAATAAAAAAAGTGTAGGTGAGAGAAAGGACATGAGATAGGCAGGAGGTGGGGCTTGGAGTGCATTGTAGACTTGCTGCAACGTAGCTGACAATTTGATGAATGAGGTTGACAGAAGTGGGGAAAGAAACAAAAGAAATGAATTTTATGAAACAGAACCAGGACCAGGACCAATTAAATTTCTCTAGAAAAGAGCATGAATAAAAAGTCCAAATCCCATTTCTGTTGATTAAGTCAGTTGACCAAGTGCAGATGTGACATTCTCTCCCAGACATTAGAGTAGTTACTATCGATTGTATAAAATAATAAGAGTAGTTACTAAAATAAAATTAAAAACTGGTCTGCTCCGATTGTAACGGTAATTTGGGCTTCTTGCCGAGTCTTGTTCAAGAAGTGAGGTCATAGCATACACTCATGGCATATCTGACACTCAACTTGTGCTTTGTTAAGGTAAATCTACCTAAACAGCAAAGTGAAAATCCCTCTGTTTTCTTATTCAAATGAATGACATTCAAAGGAATTGGATTGGATTATGCATTCAAAGGACTTGGATTGCATTATGCATTCCAATCTTTGCTCACAGAAAGAGGCCACAAACCCATTCCCCCTGTTCTGATTCGAAAACTCCGCCGAATATGATTTTCCAAATAACAATGGCAACAATAAACAATCATCAGAAGGACATTAGTCAATATCATCGCTACATCAAAAACTGAGTTTTGAAGTTTTAAGGTGCATAAGAGCTTCTACTGTCCACGAATTTTTTTAAACTTTCATTACAATGAGAATAACCATGATACATACGATGGCAGCACGTCCACTGCCAAAACAGCAACGACCATAAATATTTATAAATAAATAAAAACTATCAAGTGAAATTTGCAAATTGCAAGTCAACTGAGAACGCACTTATAAGGTTGATCAAGTCTTGCAGAGAGCGGTGGGCATGAATTTCTTGAACTAATCAATGAGTTGATAATCATATATAGTAAAAGCACACATCAAAGAACAGGTGGATATTGCTTTGCCTGCTGCCGCACTCTTCGCTTGTACTCAGCCGGTTCCTGCACATTGGGGTCAAATTGCTCAAACATAGGTCAAGTTTCACAAGCTGTCACAACAGAGAATATGCAGCAACTAGAATTCAATGTAAAGTTAAACCTGGATGAAGAGCTGATAACCGTCAGTTTGTGCTGGATCAGCAGGGTTGGGTTGATCTAGCAAATCCTGAATGCCTACTAGGATTTGCTTCACTGTAATGGCTGGCCTCCACCCCTGAAAAATATGTTCACATTAAAATGAATTCACCAATTACCACAATCTCCATCGACCGGTTAGAGCAGTGCTGATTACTTACACTGTCCTCGTTGAGAATCGAAAGACAAACAGTTCCAGAAGGATAGACATTGGGGTGGAAAAAGCCCTGTGGGAACTTACACTTAGGGGGCTTGCTGGGGTAATCCTCACTGAAGTGAAGTGTAAGTGGAAAGTAGCCACCTTCCCAATCAGTCTGCAATAGCAACAAGATCAATACCAAAACAAAAAACAAAATTAAAAAAGATATTAAGAAAATTTCTGATATGAATGTTACACCAGCAACCAGTAACCACTATCATGAAAATAAACTTTCCCAATGTCAGTCTCTATGAAGCAAAAGATGTGAACTTATCTTCGGTAGAATGTGTTCAATAAGTTGCTATAATTAAATTAACACTCCTCCCACCTCCAGTATTCATTCAATTATTATTAGCCCCTCTTATATAGTTTTCAGATACTCTACTAGAATAAGTAGAATAAAATCTCTGACGGCTTTGATCATACGTATCAGAAAACCCATAAAATTTGAAAACTGATCTAATGTAACACAACAAATTCTAAATTAAAATCTCAAAAGGCCCCAACTTTAGCTATATCTCTGATTGTCCTGCAAAATTCTCAGAGGAAATAGAAGAAGAGGACTCACAGAGCTCTTGCCAGGGATGATGCACTGCCAGATCATCAAATTGATGGCGCCATCTGGACCAGTCTCTGGCTTCGCCACAAAACCCTAATTTTAAAGCATAAAAAAAGGGTAAGGCGTTGAAATTGAAATTTTAAAATAATTTGATAACAATAAAAATGGAGAATTAGGTGATGGTTGTAAGTACGGACATGGGGGTGATTCTTACGCCAGGCTTTTCGCTCCTCGGCGAGACGACCGCGCGCGATCCCTCCGGACATTCTCTCTCTTTCTCTCTCTGTGTTGTGTGTGTGGCGCGAGGAAGAAGCAAACAAGACCTCTTCTGTTCTGGCTAGGAAACAATCAATCAAATGTAGTTTCTCGCTCTTTCTTCTACGTCGTCAAATTTCAATGATAATCCACGAAGTTATAGATTGAGTAAAGTACAACAATTCGAGAAACTTCTATGCGCCAGAGCAGTAGACCCGTACCGTACAACCATAGAGTCAATCTTACGCGGATTCTGCTCCTTTTGTCGGTCCAAAAGCGCGGGTGTGTGGCATTTTTTTTCTTTTCATTTTTATTTTCCTTTTAAAGTAAAACAAAAATACGTAGATGTGGGCCGGGCCGAATAAGTGTGCCCGTCCCGTCTTCCGAATTCGATCTTCCTCTCTGTACATTATAATAATTTAGAATATTATTTTATTAAAAAAATAGGTTTTAGGTGATAGTCACTCTCTGTGATTTTTCGGCCTCGTACCTCAGTTCATAAGACATCCGAGGGGAGTAAGAGGTAAGGATATCAAGACATTCAATTCACAAGTAACAGAGTCATGCCTTAACACATTCGCATATCCAAAAGGTAGAATGATTGATATTTCCTTCATTCCCACTAAAAGGGTAAAGAATTCATAAGACAGCACCAAGAACAACAAATGTACACGAGTGACGTGAAAATTTCCACGGCATTGCGAACAAATAAAAAATACACCTGTGTTCTAGACTGACTTTTCACATGTCAAAAAAGGGACAAAAAACACTGCAATTTTAATTTAATCATATCTCTATCGCATAAATTATCCACATTCGAAGGCCTTTCTTTGTTAGTCTGCATTACAAAACTGTTCAACCATCGAAGGGCATCTTCACAAAGACACTGGGTGTGCTCCTGCATCCAGATCCTGTCCAAGTGCATGTGTAAGCGAGAGAAATCAGGCGTCCACCAGTCAAATATGATCCTTCAGCACCGATTCTGCAACCCTTTTTAGCGATTCGGATGCCTTGAGCAGATCAGATTCCAAATGGGCAGCAGAAACAAACAATCTAATTCCTACGGGCAGACGACATTTATCAAGGGTTGACCTTTTGGAGGTCACCACAAAAATGGAATATTCCTTCAACAACTGCAGAACCACAACCATTGTGAATAAGAAATAAGAGTAGCAGAAATTTATTCAGCTAAGTGTAATTAAGATACAACCATTTACTTACACGGTCAGAAATATCTTCAAGGAGTTGTAGGTCACTCTTCACGGAACCTGTTGACTTCTCTAGTCTAAGAAAAACAATGGGTGATTCAGGATTGCTCGCTAATGAGAGGCCAAGTATACCTGACAAACCTGAACATCACAGCACATTTCTCAATCAAGAGCATCACAGTGTAAGGCAGGTGGTAAATGATCTACCAAAGTAACAGGGATGCCAAGGCAATTGATCATCGATGAGTAAACCACAGTGATGAAAACTATCCAGATAAGGAATACAAAGCAACAAACTATGCATGTGAAGAGGAGACCAAGAACAGACCTTTCCATAATACAGCAATGTTTTTCTTCAGCTTTGTTATCAGATCAGGGTTTTCCTCAAGGACATCAATGGCAGTAATGGCACCACTTGCAAGATATGGGGGCAAAGAAGCAGAAAAGACGTACCCAGAACTGCTCAATCGCTGCCAAAGACCATACCCCAAAATTTTATTGTTTTGGAGATTTTGGAAGAGAAAAAAATTTAATAAAGTGTGTGTGTGTGTGTGTCTGCATGTACATACAAGTGTGGCATCTACCAGCGCAATGATGATCTACTAACTGGTTAGTAGTATAAATTCCAGTAACCAAAATTCAGTTTCATAAATTTCAATGACCATACTTGGTGATCAGTGACTCTAGCACTTCCAGTGCAGAATCCTCCTTCTGTGGCCAATGCGTGTCCCATTGCAGCAGTAATAATATCAATTTTTTCTACCTGCAATATCACACCACCAGAAATCACAAACATATAATAGATCAACAGTTAAGGGAGATTGAAAAAAAAAAAAAAAAAAGATTTCTGAAAAATACCGGAACCCCACAGAATTCAGTGAGACCTCTTCCAGCTTTTCCAAGCACACCAAATGAGTTGCTCTCATCCAATACAACACGAAACCTATATTTCTCCTTCAATTTAACAATCTCGTCCAAGGGGGCTATTTGGCCAGAATTCTGCAAATTTTAGATTAGAATAATAAATACATAAAAGTCAATAATATTCCAAATAGGAATCAGCATACTTATAATTGCATCAGCTACTTCAATTCTCAGGAAAACTCGGGACAAAATGCTAACATGCCAATGGCAACATTCATGGCTAAAAAGACACTTCGTTCAATTTCTAAAATAGCCCTTGCTTTTAAATTGCATTTTCGTCTTGCCGCTAATATAAAAACCATAATTAATTAAATGAAATTTGATACACTTAATAGACTGAGATACCTGGTACACAGCTTCAACCACGATGTAGCGCCTCAATTTCTTAGCCCGCTGATTCTTCACAGTGATTTTCTCCAGAGTATTTCTTAAAGATTCCATGTCATTGTGCTTGAAGTACACAATTGTACTTCTAGAAAGATATAGACCATTTTGAATTCCCCAATGGACTCCTTCATCCCTAGAAAAGGAAAAACATAAACCGCTTTACATGTAAATTCATATTTAAACAGAAATTTTCAAGAAAGCTTTTTAGCAGCATAAGCTCCATGAATGCTAGGATCAGGAAAGTATAGCACCAGAAAGTTCACATACATATATAGTACTTCAAAAATATCAAAACAAAGCTTAAGTATATTGAACTCCATGTATCTAGACAAAGTCATACAATAAAAAACCAGTGGGCATCATATTTCAATAAAAGTTCTTAAATCAAGCAAAGAAACAGAGGAAAACAAGTAATCAACGCAGACTAGAGTAAAATCATAAGGTTCACGAGTAACTCTTCAGTAATTTTAGAGGCCTTAATCTTGAACCATAATAACAATTAAAAGATTCAAGCATTTGCTTAAAGTATAACACATTTTCCATGTTATCCATATTTTTTCCTTTCATGACAAACTCTTCAACTAAACAAAACAAGTTCTACAACACGAAAAAAAAAAAAAAAAAAAAAAAAAAAAAAAAAAAAAAAAAAAAAAAAAGAGACTGGAATACTTAAAATGAACAATATTATGCATACTCACACAACAATAATATCTCCTTTCTTGCAAAATGCGGGAATTGCACTGAACATGGTAGACAGTCCATACGAATAGACAATTGAGTCAGGAGTTCCCAAAAACTTTGCTATTCTTGCCTCACAATCAAGGTGAACATCTGATACAAAATAAAATGAAATAAAAATTATAAAATAGACTGCGAGTTGTCTACCTTTATAAATAAATAAATAAATAAAAAACTAATATTAAATATATGAAAAGAAAAAAAACATCAATACTTTATCTCATGGTAGTTGAGGCATACCAATTGTTCCATAAAACCCACGAGGACCACAGGAACCAACACCATATTTCTCCAATGCAGAGGTACATGACTCCTGAGATTAGACACTGCTATAAATGCTCTATTTAAGCAATTGTTCATGAAGAAAAAGTATATCAGTAATTTGAAAAGCTATCCCTTACAAGTAATTTCTCATGTCCTATCAATCCAAGATAATTTGCTGCAGCAAAGTTCACGACTTCTTTACCATTGATTATTGCATGTGGCCCTGCAGCACTGAAAAAATTCCACTCATTAGCAGAAATCTTTAGAACAATGAAGACATTGTTCAATTTTCACCCAAAACCTTAGAATATGAATTGTAGAAAATCCACTAAAATGCTTTGCTTACACAAGGAACACCAAAACTTCCTCACATGGGAAAAAAATTATTAGACACCAGGGTAAAACATGTAGAAAAAGATCCAGGACCATTTTGTGTGGGAAAAACACACACTATTGTTAAAGGAACTCATCTCACTCTATTTTCAAGAAATTTGGAAAAAGGTACATACAAATCAAAGCATATATTTTGACCACAAAAATATGGAGATCATTTTATGACGAGATTAGGACTAATCTCACTCACCTTTCCAACACTGGGGGTTCATACTGCATCTCTTCCGTGATAGGAGGAATAAGAGATTCAGGAACCCATTCCTCACATAGCTCATCTATTTCCTACAGATATCAGATACACCAGCCAAGTTCAATTAAGAAACCAGGATACCCCTCAGATAAAAATCAGAAGCATACCATACTAAACCTTTTCAAGGGAAAGTTAAAATGTGATAAGCACAAAACATGTAAAGTGGCATCACTACAAATTCCATTCAATGAGACAAAAGGTTAACGCTAAATCTGTCCGCATGCATATTTTTTCATAAAAACCCCACTACGGATATAATCTAGACATAACAATGCCTCGGCACTTCTCCCATCCTTACTTTGTTAATTAACAAAGAAACTGAAACCATTCATTTGGAAAAATTGAAAAATAAAATAAGGGGTGCAGGCAAAGAGATAACTATTCAAGGAGACAAAAGGGTTGCAATCTCTCATACAAACCTTCTCTGTTAAAGGCCGCTTAGGTGGCTTGTAACTTTTCTGGGAAAGTAGAAAAACAATGACTAAGAAAAGAAGAACTTCTACAAATAAATGTCCTGCAAGAAAAAGGCCAAATAAACAAAACTTTGTTCAGCACAAACATTATTTTACGTTGGTAAGCAATAAGCAGTTATTAGGATCTCGAGAAGCTAGTACCGCCAATAGGAACTCCAAAAACAATAGCTCGAGAAGAGGGAGCATCCAAAGTCGCTGTCACCCAATCTAAAGTAGCATTCACTATGTTCAGAAAACTTGATGCCATTTTACTCGATATCTCAATTCAATTAGCAAAGAGGCTTCAAGCATCACTTGTGTAGAAACTCATGCACTTCCATAGGCAGCACAGAGACCTTTTCCCTGCAGTGAATACCGTTATTCACTAATTACTTATTCAGTAACAAAAACTTACAGAATCACAAGGTCATTCCACGATTGTATTGTACAATAGTTCAGCTCACTACGATGAGGCAAGCCACAACAAGAGTTCTTCAAAGTAAGCCCATCGAGCTTTCCAATTATTATGCGCTAAAACTAGTAGAGTAGATTCGAAATTCTGCATGCAAATCTATTCTGGACACACACACACACATATATATTTCGCAGGAAAGCATGGTGATTTATCAATGAGATCCAAAAGCTAACAAAACCCTAAAGTCACTTGCCTCCAAAAAGAAATTAACCAAAAATTCGATTCTTCATCGTTATAATCAGTCGTCTAAGTATAAGATAAATACAGAGAGACAATGAGGAGACGACTGAAAGTACCTGACGATTGAGAGGGCGGAGATGGCAGGAGTTGAGGGCGACGCTGCAACGGAGCAAACGGAAGAGGATTGTGATTCTTCTTCCCCGCCCTTCGCTTCTCTCAGATTCAGATGAAAATGAGGGACAGGGTCAACCACGTTGATTATTCGTCTGGCAGACAAATTTTTATTTTTATTTTTTCTAAATTATTATTATAGTGTTTGGCAGACAATTAAATTTTTTAAATTTGAAGGATTGTGTTATTTCATCGTATTACATGGTGCGTCTATAAATATAAAGATGTCACTCCACCATGGTCCTCGTAAAATAAAATAAAAAAGTGAGGTCCATATCATGTGAATGAAAGTGCTGTGACACTAAATTATTCCTAATAAAACCCAACATCATAATGTTGGTCTTTTCTTTCCATTTATGTTGGTAAGCAGGGTGATATAGGGTGTTATTAGAGGTGAAGTTTGTGATTTGAAATGAGAATGGGGTTGAATGTAGGATTTTACAGGAAATTTCATTGAGGCTGAGCTCTATGACTTGTACAAAAATGGAAACATGAAATTGCACTTGTACGAGTGTATGATTACTATTTTAAAATGTCAATAAGAATTTCCTTTGTAAAAATGAAAGTGGACTATGCATTGTTGTTTATATGATTCATAACCCAATATATATCTTTTACAGTTTCACCTATTGTTCGATTCGGTAAGGTTCTTTTGATAGTATTTTTAGATAACTTTAGCATGAAAACTTATAATTTTGTTGTTGTTGTGGAAGTTATAAAAACAGATTTTGGGCCTTTCAAGAATCAAGCATATTTATTTGCCGATGGTTTGGCTAATTTGATCCCACCGTATAAGGTGGATATGTTGGGCTGTTCCCGTTTAGTTGGTTTTGTCATTTGATCTTTGGGCCTCCATAACACCAAAAATGTTGGCCCAAAATGACCCTATGGAGAACAGATCGTCCACCAAGCCTGAACTGAAAATCTTTTGGGCAACTTTAGACCAATGCAGCCTCTGCCTTCTCTGTCCAGGCTTTGGTGGAACCACCATTGCATGCTGAACCTCGTCGGGGCAAAAGCCAGGACCTTGGCACCAATTAAAGTGATTAAACTTGAAAAGTCATGTCCTGAATAAGATTTAAGGAGGACCAAAATTGCTATTGCCTTATCAAGAATTCTACAGGGCCTTATATATGTTCTTAAGTAAGGCTCTTAATCGTTGGATCAAATTGGTTAGCTATTGGATCAAGTTGGTTAGTCTGATTCAATGATTAAGAGATAGAATCTCATCTAAGGGTCATATATAACGCTCTCACTATTAAACGAGTCATTGGCTTACAAATTAGAAGAGCACATTCCAGTTGTGCAATTTCTCTGTCCCACCGAAAGAAGAAAAAAAGCAACAAATTTGCGTCATCAATCATTTAACATTTTAATGTGAATGGATACCAGTCAGTAAAGTGTGGGTTTGCCCATCTTAACTCATAAACATAATCCCAAAACCCACCTAAAGACAGGCACAGTGCTCTAGTATTAAGACCATTTAGAAAGAAAAAAAAAACCATCATGGAAATACTAATTAAGACCAAATTTTGATGGAAGCTAATGATGAAAATTTTCAGAGCTAGCACATGCTGTGTCTGCTCCACTCTCAATGCTTTTTACACTCAGAGCTAGAATATGGCGATGCAGAGAGGGAGAGAGAGCTTTAGAGGCATAATATTGCAAAGTTTATCCAAGACAAGATATGATGGATTGCAAGCAACTGTTAAAAAGAAAGCACAATTAGATTGCATATTCACTTTGAAATAGACAAGAGGGCCACTTTAATAATTGTGCAATTTGGAATCATATCTCTCTCTCTCTCCTATGAAACCATAATTCAACAAATGTACTTAAACAACGTCACTGCTCACTCCTCAGTGACTAAGAAGTGGCTGATTGGACTGTAAGATAGTCCAAAATCTGTTTAATTATAGTGCTAATCATTCTGCAAAACAAGATAGGATTGCTTGTGATGATGATCAATGAACAAAAGGGAAGAGTGAAAAAATTGGGGACCTTGAGATCAAAAGGAGGTGTGGGAATAATGGTGTGATGTAAAGGTGGTGGAAGCATGTGATGCAAAGCTCCACATGGTAGAAAGCACAAGGAAAAGGGATGGGAATATAATAAAGAAACACACTGCAACATATGCAGCAGCAAGCGCCCTCTGTCTGAAGCATAGATGAAAAACTTCAAATAAATAAAAAAACCCAAAATCATGTGGTCTAATGAGAGCTTAGTATTGGGTTACAGTTATTTTTAATTTTTTATGAGCAAGGTATTTGGATGGCCCAAAGCTAAAATCTTTTCTTCAGCATTGCAGAAGAAAAGGAAAAGAAACATGCCTTACTTACTGGTCCAACTTTCGGATATCAAACTAAAATGAACCCAAACACTCAAGTCGGTGCCTTGTTTAATACAGAATTATAAGCAACCAAATAGTGTACAGTGCAGCACACACAGTGCCATGGTGATTTGGTTGCAGGGAACACATCAGATACAGAGCTGTTTCCATATTGGCAGTTAATTTAAATGGAAAAGGTTTAAGCTTTTGTTGCCTCAAATTCCAGCTTTAGTAGTCAAAGTGTCATCATTCAATAAAGCAAACGTTGTTCAAAAACTTCAAATTCCTTAAAGTTGATTTGGTTAAGCCTAACATTAATTTCTTGATGTCAATGAAGATCATCTTGTAGGTACATAAATGTTGAGATTATGATAACTTACACAGTTAATCAACAAACTTAAGCCTTCCACAACAAACAAACAAATGAAATACAATATAAATATAAAGTGGGGCCTCATTCTAGTTGCTTGGTCTGCATCCAAGCTAACGGTCGAATTCAGAAAATTCAATAGATGGGAAGTTAGGTTTGGAACAGAGAGGAAGCTTGGTGTTGGTGATCATTTTTTCAGCTTTCCCTTTCCTTTGCTTCCCTTCATTCTGAATAAAGGATTTCTGCAGAAACAATTGGTGTGTGAAGCAGCTTGCTTAACTTGCAGTCTACCACTTCAGAAAAAAATAATAATAAAAGAACCCCCCCAAAAAACCCAGGAATCATTTTCCCATTCCTTTGCTGCATCAAAGGGATTGCAATCCCAACAACAACAGAGTTCTGAATAATGGAAGCTCTGGCTGCCTTAACTTGCATATCAATAATTTCATATTCGAACTTTCATATCACCGTGGTAGTGTGTGTTGAAAAATAATAATGAAAGCTCTGAATTTGGGCCAAGTTCAATCTAAGTGTATATAACATGTATATATGATATATTGGCAAGCTGGAAATTTACCAGAAATATTTGTCCACATTATGCAATGTACTCATTTGTGTCAAAATTTTGGTACTGCAACTTCCTACAAAACTGGAAACATGAAATTATATATCCCAACTTTGGCCCACCAGAAAAATAAAAATAAAAATTTGTTTGGCTTTCTGAGTATGATAATCTAGCTGACCTCCTTGTCCACAATATTTTTGTTTTTAAAGATCTTTTTTTCTTTCTTCTTCTATATATGGATTGGATATTTGGATCCCAATTCCAGATATGGTTTCACCCTTGTGAATTTTGATTAAAACAAAACAAGTATTAGCATCTACCATCTAAAATTGAAATGCAAACCTTCAATTACTCTCACTTTTGATGTCATTGATGGCTCTTGCTCATCTACTCCTAACAGTTGTTTTTAAATCCTCTAATTAAATAATTAATAAATAATGCAACCACCACAAGGGCTTTGCCTACCATTTACAATAGTTGTAATCAATAGCATACAAAGGGGAAAAAATTTAGGTGGAGAGAGACACATTTCTTTCAAAGAAATTTAACAAGACTTTGGGTGATTTTATTATCTAGTACCATAAACAACAAGATGAGCTGGATTTTTTTAAAAAAAGAAGTCACACCAGAGCATGATCCTTAAAGCAGCAAACTAAAAAGATGAGGTTTTTTTTTTTTTTTTTCAAACTGCTACAAATTCTGCAAAATCGTGGGGCCATCATCATCGGAGTCTGAGTGTGTGTTGTGTCTGAGTCTTCTTCTGACCCCCAGAGTGAGGGTGGGGCCCAGAGGGTTATGGACACTAAAAGGCCATGTGATGTGGGAGACCACCAGCTGGCACTGTCTAATTTGTGGGACTGGTCCTTCCGTCCACTCGCTTTACTCCTCCGGGTCCTCCCTCCCTAATACCTCTCTACCATCACTTTTTTCAACACTGGATCGGCCCCCTCCCCTAATTTTCTCTGGATGAACTTGACGTGTTTGCCCATTTGCCCTATATTTTGTGGTCCTAACGTGACGCGAAGTTACGAGTTCACATAAAATTTGATATGTTATGTTGGATGAGGGTTTGTTTTTCTAATATTTAGAATGTATGTATTAATAATTATACATGTATTATGATTGATTTGATTTGGATGAATTCTTAACGCTGCATTGACATTTCACCTTGTGCTTCCAAAGCACTACCAATTTCTCCAAAACATTATTCTAACAAGAGTTGTTTACGCCAGAGTGACTTGTCCTTGGCATTTCTCTTTTTATTAAATATTTTGCTACCGTTGATCAAACTATAGGCGACTTATCGAAGCATAACTCCTCTTCCTTTTACGAAACCCCAATTAATAACAGTTACAACACTCTATGTCACGTGGCAGCGTGGCTTGGTGGGCTGTGTCCGTCGCTTTTCCTTACCAAATTCCCGCGCCAAAACGGCACCGTCCGACGCCACAACAACACAAAAGAACAGAAAAGGGCAAGCTTTGTAATAACGCGGACACAAGCATGGGTGAGGTGGACAAATCACAGCTGGACAATTTCCTTTACGGGGGAAGGCCGGGTGAGAGACCGTTGTGAAAGGAGGAAGGGGCATTTTGGGAAAGAGTGACATAAAAGTTTAGAGAAGGGAACTGTGTGTGTTGTGGTGCAGTGAAGCGCAAGGAAAATGATAGTGGTGGTTGTCCCAGCAGTTACCCGCTCATTCCCCCAACTACCCTTCCCTTTCCTTTCTATTTTTACTCTCTCTCTCTCTCTCTCTCTCTCTCATGACTCTTCACTTCACAGCACAAAAAACACAGAGTCTGACCTGAATGAAAATCCCAATGAGAGCTGAGTTGAGCTGAGCCTCTTTCTCTCTCTTCCTTCATTCTTTCTTTTCTGGTTGCTGTTGTTGTTCCATCACTTTCCCTGTCTGCAATTCTCTCACTAAATTCACGGACAATGAGAACGGTTTGATCTCTCAAATCTCAAATACACACTCATCTCCTCAGAATTGAATCTTTCTTTTTTTTCTCCCTCTCGCTCGCTGTCTTCCCCTGTAGCTGTAGCCATGGAAGCAGGGGAAGATTGCTGTGTGAAAGTAGCGGTCCACATCCGGCCTCTCATCGGAGATGAGAAGCTCCAAGGCTGTAAAGATTGCGTCACTGTCGTCCCCGGCAAGCCTCAGGTACCTCACTCTAAAAAAAAGTCTTACTTTTTTCTCCATGGCCATTCTGGTGCATTCTTTCTCTCTCCTTGTTTGCTTTAATCTAGAGCTAACCCAGCTCTAGTTTTAGCTGACTGAGTAAAAAGAATCAAACTTTTGGGAGATCTGGATCCAAATGTGCTTACTGAGTAAGCCTCAGGATTGCATGCTTCACTCGGCAATTTGATTTTGGATCAGGATTCACATTAGCACCTTAAATTCATGTAATTTGTTTAGTTCCACAATTGGGAATTATTGATTGGCTGATATGGGGAATTATTTGGTCTCGAATTTACGCCGTAGATTTTGACCGGTGACAGATTTTCTGTTCGGCATAGCACCGTCCGGTCCTAATTAAAGCAAAGAAATGGTTTTGGATTATAATTAATAAAAAAGGAAATTTTGTTAATCTTAATTTATTTATTTATTGTTGGTGATTTCTCATTTGGTATCTGCAATATGTGGTGCCTATCACATTCATTGGTTTTCAGTTTTGCGTTCCGACGTATTTCATCAAATTCTAAAGTTCTGAACTCACTTGAGAGCAATGCCGACGTGTGCTACGGACCAAATTTGGACCCATGGGGCGTATTTATGTTTAATCTACGTGCTGATTGTGACAATGGTGCAGGTACAAATTGGCACACATTCATTTACTTTCGACAATGTCTACGGGAGTACCGGTTCGCCGTCATCTGCAATGTTTGAAGAATGTGTTGCTCCGCTGGTCGATGGATTGTTTCATGGATATAATGCTACTGTCCTAGCTTATGGTCAGGTACTTATATTTTCCATGGAGAGCTGAGGTTGCATGTCTTGCAGTTTACCGTCTTTTGTTAAGCCTCCCTTTGCAATTTAGTGTCCTAAGGGTTAGCATTTTTATTCTACTGCAGACAGGTTCTGGGAAAACATACACCATGGGCACTGGTTTCAGAGATGGTTGCCAAACTGGAATTATCCCTCAAGTTATGAATGTATTATTTAGCAAAATCGAAACTCTAAAGCATCAAACTGAATTCCAGTTGCATGTTTCTTTTATTGAGGTTTGTTATGGTGTTTTATTCTTAATTTTGTTGTAAAAGTTCCATTCTCCATGTTTTTATGTACCGTGTTGCATTAGTGAAATCTAACTAGGATATTTTGATGCAAAGATTCTCAAAGAAGAAGTACGAGATTTGCTGGATCCTAGTTTTTTGAGCAAACCAGAAGGTGCAAACGGGCATGTGGGGAAAGTAACAGTCCCTGGAAAGCCACCAATACAAATTCGAGAATCATCAAATGGTGTTATTACACTGGCAGGATCCACTGAACTCAGTGTTAGTACGCTAAAAGAAATGGCTGCTTGCCTGGAACAAGGATCTTTGAGCAGGGCAACAGGGAGTACAAATATGAACAATCAATCAAGGTAACTTATGGGCCTTCCTTTTCCTTTTAAGTTATGTGTATTTTTCCTTAATTATGGAACGTATACAAACTGGTAATATATATTTGCATAGGTGAAAAGACTTATTTCTTGTGAAATTTTTGTAAAATGTGGAAAGACAACGTATGTGCTATATGCCTTTCAATGCTTGAGAAATAATTGGTCCTTTCCAAAATCCTTTCTCGATTTCTTTTGACTTGTTTTGTTAAAATCTTCCTGAGATTCAATTGTCTATCAAGATGGGTTCTGCATTAAGTCCCCGGGGTTTAATGACTTGTTCCTTTTATGCTTATGTCTATAGCCGTTCACATGCCATCTTCACCATCACATTAGAGCAAATGCATAAGGTCAACCCGACATGTTCTGGCAACAACGGGGTTAGCGAGAGTATGAACGAAGAATATCTATGTGCCAAGTTGCATTTGGTAGATCTTGCTGGGTCTGAGCGCGCAAAGAGGACAGGTTCTGATGGTTTGCGTTTTAAGGAAGGTAAATATATTGTTTGTTACTTTTTGTGTCTAAAGCGCATTTATGTAATACATTTTCATGTGGATATACTTTTTTCTTAAACAGGAGTTCATATTAATAAGGGTCTTCTTGCACTTGGTAATGTTATCAGTGCACTTGGTGATGAGAAGAAGCGCAAAGAAGGTGTTCATGTTCCTTATCGAGATAGTAAACTTACTCGGCTTTTGCAGGTTTGATTCCATTCAAAAATTTCTAAAACCTTGTGGTAGAACGTGTGACAAATGTTCTTGACAAAATCATGTGAAAATGTTTAGCAGTGTTTGTTGTTTAATTGTGGTTTGGTGTCTGTTGATTTTTGCAGGACTCACTTGGTGGTAACAGCCGAACTGTTATGATAGGTAACTTTATTAAATTTCTTTTTCCCGTGTTAAAAATTTTGGTGCTTGCTCTAGGCATATTTGATTTTGTTTTGGTATGCCCCATGGAATGTATCTCTTTTTTAGAAGTCACCTGAATGTGATCTTACTAATATCCCTTAGGACTTTTTTTTTTTTTTTTGAAAAGAAACGATTTGTATTAACACCTGCATCTATAGGCTTAAAACCTTATTTCTTCTTTTCTTCTCAATATTTTATAGTTTGTGCAAGCAATGTCATAAATCTGAGATTATCAAATCTTTGTTTTTCTCGTTTGGTCCTATATATCTAAGTTCTCACATCTGATTGTCAATTCAATTTTCCTTTCTCATCTTGCCACTCATTCATCTCACGTGCTGTTGAAAACCGTTTAGTGTAATGTAGAAAGTTCAATTTTGTTTAATGACAGCAGAAGGGATGTTACAAGAACCCTATCTGCTGATGGCATGATCTGTCTGTCCACTTGATACTATCATGATTTTCCTTATGTCATACAGCCTGCATCAGTCCTGCTGATATCAATGCTGAGGAAACCCTAAACACTTTAAAGTATGCAAATCGTGCTCGCAATATCCAAAATAAGCCTATTGTAAGTTGTTCAGAATAAATTCTTATTCATAATTTTCTTAGTTTTTACCGCTGTAGGTACAGATTTCTGCCTTTGTGCCATTGTCATTTATGTAACTTTTCTGATTTATTGTAACAGGTAAACAGAGATCCCATGTCCAGTGAGATGCTGAAGATGCGCCAACAACTAGAGTATTTGCAAGCTGAACTTTGTTCACGTGGAGGAGGATCTTCTTCTGATGAAATACAGGTATATTAATATTACTCTTCTGTGAATCGTTGTGTTGGAATTCTTCCATCCAGGGTTAGACTTACCCCAGTTGCATCATTGTGTGGCCAGTATGGTGATATTTTATATATAAAAAAAGGAATAAATGATAAAACTGCAATTAATTCTTTAGTACTAGAAGAATAGATTAAATTGTTATTTTCTTTAATATATTTATTTCAATTTCTAAGCGATTTCACGAATTCTGTAGGTTCTCAAGGAAAGGATTACTTGGCTCGAAGCTGCTAATGAGGATCTTTGTCGGGAACTTCATGAATACCGTAGTAAATGCACTGGTGTAGAGCAGTTGGAAAGAGATGGTCACGTATGTGTTACACGCTTTAGTAGAGATTCACGCTGTTCTTTAATCTTATTTCTTTCCAGTACTAATATATATGACTTTGACTTGTACTTGTTTTCGTTTCTTATTTCACTTTGTAATCTATACTTTTTTTGGTTGTGAATTATCGTTAAAGTAGGACTCGGCATATATAATCAGCTAGACAGGTACATTTGTTAATCTAAAACCTCATTTTCAGGTTGGTAGTACGTGCTCTGTAAAAAGTGATGGCCTTAAAAGGGGTTTGCAAAGTATAGAATCAGCTGACTACCAAATGGGTGAAGCAATAACAGGTATCACTTATCTCTGTTTAGGACTTCCTTGACAACATTTTATTTTCTCAATAAAATCAGCTGCAGCTATGTGAGCACCTATAAGCCACATGCATCTTTAGTGTTGGGGAAATTCATATAGTGTAGGATGTCATATTGTAGCAGGTGATTCCCAGGAAATTGATGAGGAAGTAGCAAAAGAGTGGGAGCACAACATTCTGCAAAATACTATGGACAAAGAGTTGCATGAATTGAATAAACGTCTACAGCAGAAGGAGGTATGGTCTGAGTGTGTATATTGTTTGGGATCACATGAAAACATCATTAGTGACTTCTCAGGTATTATGTGTGACTTTACGTTTGACGTCTGTGCAGTCGGAAATGAAGTTTATTGAAGGTTCTGACACTGTGGCACTCAAGCAGCACTTTGGAAAGAAAATCATGGAACTTGAAGATGAGAAAAGAGCTGTGCAGGTTAACTTAAAGCCTTTGAACTCGTCGGTGTTTTTCTTGGGAGAACTGATATTCACTTGTTGTTCTTTACTTGTTTCATACTGCAGCAAGAGAGGGACCGGTTGCTGGGTGAAGTTGAAAATCTTGCTAATAGTGATGGACAAGCACAGAAATTGCAAGATGTCCATTCCCAGAAGTTAAAGGCACTTGAGGCACAGGTACCATACTTTTCTACCAGAAAGCTGTTTCACTTTGGATAAGCAGGGGACTTGTAATCCAAATGTTTCATCTTTTACAATGTTTACATATCAGATTCTGGATCTTAAGAAGAAACAAGAGAGCCAGGTTCAGCTACTGAAGCAAAAACAAAAAAGTGATGAAGCAGCAAAGCGACTGCAAGATGAAATCCAGTCAATAAAGGCACAAAAGGTTTAGACTCATCATGCTGTTAAAATATCTTCATAGTTTAGTCTTAATAAGGATAATATTTTCTCTGCATCTACTGCTATTATTCAATATTTTTTTAAATTCCAGGTTCAATTGCAACATAGGATAAAACAAGAAGCAGAACAATTTCGGCAGTGGAAAGCCTCTCGAGAGAAGGAATTGCTGCAGGTATTTACTTTTTTCCTTTGTTTCCTTGTCCTGCTAACTTTTGAAGTTATATGGAAGTTCACAAGTCTGAAGCTCCTGCTATTGTTTCATGTCATTTTACATAAAATTAAATAAATATAGTGCAGTGGTGAGAGCCATATCTTTTATGATTTATTATGATTTATTAATCTTTAGCAGGAGTGAGAGCCATTGGCCTTTGTAACAGGAAACAGAGACCGATCACCTTTATATTTAGTAGTATATGCATATTTAAATTTGTATGAAGTGTTAGCACTTTATGTATTTATGCATCAATGCTATAACAGTAGAGGATGGAAATGAGCATTTCCACGTCTTAATTACTTTCTTATCTGAACTGAATTTGATTTCCTGTATTAATTCATGCTCCCTACTTTGGTTTTACTTTCACTATAATAGTTACGGAAAGAGGGCAGGAGAAATGAATATGAAAGGCATAAGCTGCAAGCATTAAATCAACGCCAGAAAATGGTGAGTATATCTCAGTTGCCTATTTATTTAGTTGTCCTTTCAAAGATCTCAATGCTAAGTCTGACCAGCAATGTAATTTTCTGATTATTAACTTCTGAGATTCCAACCTGTGACATGTTACTTTCCCTTATTAAGATCAAATCTAATTTGGGAAAATTATCTGAATTGCTATCTTCAAGAAGTTATGGGTGCTTCTCTTTAATGAGAGAGTTACAGTATAATATTGGAGAGTTTTCAAGCTACATGGGCCCTAGAGTTGTGGCATTTTAGTATGCAGAGTTGATTTCCTCTACTTGATATATCTTAATAAACAGAGAAAGTGGGACAAATTCACTAAGACCATGGTTGCAACATAATATAATGGTAGTTGAAGTGAATACTGTCCTTTCTTTCAGGTTCTTCAAAGAAAGACTGAAGAGGCTGCAATGGCTACCAAGAGGCTGAAAGAATTGCTAGAAGCTCGTAAATCTTCTGCTCGTGACAGCTCAGGTATGCTTTGTTTTCTATTATAATATTATAATGTTTGAAGGCTGCACTTCTGGACACCCATTGCATTCATAAATGCATTGGTTCTCTCAGATGAGGTATTGAAAGATTAAATTCACTTTCATATGTAATCACCAAATTTCTAAAATTACCTCAATTGAGAAGAAATGTCTTCTTTATAACATAGGGTCTTCACACTTCACAGCATGGGCCTTCTCCTTTAATATTTATACTTTCTAATTGTGTATACTTTTACCAGCTGTTGCCAACGGAAATGGGACACATTTACAGGTAATGCTCTTTGTTTCCTCTTCTTTCCATATGTTTTATGTTCTTCCCTTTGAATTTTTGAATCTTTCTAACTCAAGTTCCACCACTAGAGCAATGAGAAATCCTTACAACGGTGGCTTGATCACGAGCTTGAAGTCATGGTGAATGTGCATGAAGTTCGTCATGAATATGAGAAACAAAGTCAAGTGTATGCATAAATATATGTTCATTTAATACTGAATTGTATATAGTATTGGAGAGTTTATTAATTAAAAGCTGTAATATGCAGACGAGCTGCACTGGCAGAAGAGTTGGCCATGCTGAAGCAATTAAACGAATTCGCTTCAAAGGGCCTTAGTCCTCCAAGAGGAAAGAATGGCTTTGCCAGGTATGTTTCGTATTAAACACTTATATCTACATAATTCTGTCTTCTTCCCGTTTTATAGTTTGGAATTTGATGAAAAGGTTAGCATGAAACAGATGGAATAGTAGAATGTAAATATTTTTCTGTCTCTCTCTCTCTCTGGTGGTTTATTTCTGTATTTTGTTTGTTCAGGGTGTCCTCCATGTCACCGAATGCAAGAATGGCCAGAATATCTTCACTTGAGAACATGCTTAGCATATCATCAAACTCACTTGTGGCGATGGCATCGCAACTTTCAGAGGCAGAAGAACGGGAGCGTGCCTTTACCAACCGTGGACGTTGGAACCAATTGCGCTCAATGGCAGATGCAAAGAACTTGCTTCAATATATGTTCAATTCTCTTGCAGATACAAGGTGTTTTTTTGACCTAGTGTTCTGAATGATTTTATTTTACTTTTTATTTTTGTTATGGTGTTCTATGATGGTTGTGAAAGGTGCAATATGAATATCTACACATTAGTCTGGCATTGTTCAACATTTTTTTTTAAATTTTGATGATAAACTAGAAAAAGGTTTAGAAATGTCAAGTTAGGAGGTCTGCAACATATTATGGCGTCTCTCTTTTATGTAAAAAGGAAAAAGAAATATTAGCATGTAATTGGTAAAGATAACTTGGAAGCATGTAGGACTGGATTTAGAAGGGTAGATGATAGACCACAGTGGGAGAGGTGTATATCTGTTCCTCATAATCCATACTTTTACCTGCTCATTGCCTCTCTGATAGAGATCAGAAATTTTTTAATCTCCAACAAATAATTTAATTTCCAAAAAATAATATTTACATGGTGACATAAAATAAAAGGGATAGCATTCTCTACAAGGAATGTCAGTTGTATTGCAAAATTAGTTAGCTTATTAATTAATGAACATAAACCATAGATCCACTATCACTATATATTACTACCCAATTTGTCAAATAAATTGATCATGCTGTCATATTTAAGTATACTTTAGAAAATTCACAACTTAATAGATCTTACTACCACGTTGCATATTTCTTGCAAATTATCGTGTGAGTGATATTTAAATTCTGCAGTTGAAATTCTAAGTATCATTTCACATGCTGACAGGTGCCAATTATGGGAGAAAGAAATGGAAATGGATGAAATGAAAGAGCATCTCAAAGAACTCGTAGGTTTGTTGCGGCAGAGTGAGACACGAAGAAAGGAAGTTGAGAAGGAACTAAAATTGAGAGAGCAAGCTGTTGCAACTGCATTGGCAACATCAGCCTCGGTGAGAATATTAGTCATTATGTGATATTTCCTCTAATGCTTCTTCTCATACTCTTCTTAAGCTTGGCTCAAGTATGTGAAGGATTGTTTTTATGTCTTTATGTCTTTTAGGCCGACCACCATCAGGGGAACTCGCACAATTCACTGAAACACTGTGCTGATGACACAAGTGGTCCCTTGTCCCCAATCTCTGTGCCAGCACAAAAACAGCTGAAATATACAGCAGGAATTGTTAACGGCTCTGTCAGAGAATCGATAGCTTTCATAGATCAGACACGAAAGGTCAATTTCATCCTCCTTTCAATTATAGAATTGGGCCCTGTTTTCTGTTTTCAGCTAAGAAAACTAAGAAAACGGGATTTGCTGTTAGTGCAGATGGTACCCATCGGGCAGTTGCCAACAAAAAAACTAGCAGTTATAGGACAGGCTGGGAAGCTATGGAGGTGGAAGAGGAGTCATCACCAGTGGTTAGTACAATTCAAATGGAAATGGCAGAAGCCTTGGAGACTCTCAGAATGGATTAGGCACAGTGATGAAACAATCATGAGGGCCAAACCTCGTTTACAAGCTCGGTCAGATGTGATGTGATGTTCTGCAGTCACCAGCCTATTGTTGCCCAAATTTCATCTTTGACCTAAGTATCATCCCAACGCATGGCATGGGAAAACAGAGAATCAAGTGCAGGTACCATAAAATTACGATTAAGAATCTCATATGTATCAAATAATATCTCCAGTTACACAACTGAAAAAAATGTAGAAATATGTACTTTGTAGCAGTAGGATCTCTGAAGTGTACTTGGCACTTCGAGAATCTCGTAAGTGCCTAGTACATGACTGCGGATCAGTTCGTTCAACAGGATAGTTCAGCACAGTGATTGACCTACTTTGACTTTTAAAATAATGCAGTGTGCTATAAGTAGCTGTTGAGGATCTTTGCTACTGTCATGGATGAGTTTATTTTGGAAAGCATAGGTTTGTTATCGAAAATTTTGCAATGGTTACTGCACTCGGAGCATCTTGTAAAGCTGTGTTGATGCTGCCGATGATATACTGCTAGCTAGAAGACGACACCAACGGTGCAAAACTGCAAGTGGTGGTATACTGGTGAAAGAAGAAATCGAGCCATCTGATGTTATAGTACATTTCTGTTAATAACAACACAACATGAGAGGAAATCCTTCAAGTTACAGAAATATGTGTAAAGGGGTCTGCGTTTTTTTCCTTTTCCAGGACAAATTTGTAACTTTTTGGGCTAAGCCTTTAGAATGTTTATTGTGTGTACGCACAACATTTGACACCATGTAGCATTTTCTGTTGCATCACAGTTTTCGACGAAAGGGAAATTCTTTTGTAGATTCTTTTTTTCTTTTTTTCTTTGTGCAAGCCTTATAGTCGTTCTATTGGAAAGATTGCTTCTTGTATGCCTATTTGTAATAAAACAAAGGCATTGAATCAAACTAGAGGCTCCTCTGCCATTTTCTTAATTTTCTTTTCCTTTTCATTTATATTCTCGACACATGCATGCAATCATACTTTGGCGGCCTTGATTAGAACACCATTTATATACAAAAAGAAAACAGAAGTTTGCAACATCATCTGTCCAATTTGTTCATTAACTATTTCCTTGTGAAAATGTGTGATTACTACAAGTATTACATGATTCCAAACTAATCATACTAGGGAACAAATTTTATCAATATACTCCAATCCAACTGAAACAAGATCTTCATATCCTAAACCAAAATATTCATATGTTCTGCTTCCTATGAGTCAATATCTAACAATGCGGCCATTAGAGAAGCTGGAATCAAGAGCAACTAGAATCTGCATCAGGAGCATCGCAGATGCATATCAACAGAGGCACATATCATATGCATCTAGAGGAGCATCGCAGAAGAGGGCTTATATTCACTCCATGCATGTGCACATTAAGTTTGGCCACACCAATATGCATAGTGCTTGTCTTTGCGATGATTACTAACAAGACCTCCACACTGTAAACAAATGAAGCTACTCCCATCTGAAAATGCATCCAATACAATCTGCATCCTGCCACTTTCCGCTAGTATAGAAGTTCCTTGAGCATCAGGTCCAAGTCCAACTGATGGGCCACCCTCGTCACCTGATGCTGGTTCAGTTTTGGAAGGATGGACTTCAGCAATTGCACACTCAGCAAACAAAGAAGCTAGTTGATCAACAGCAGAGCTTTCTTGCAATCTACTTCTGTACAGCTCACGAGCACGATGTAAGGACTCAAATACAGCCTCATCCCCACCTCTTGTTCTCATTGCCATAACAACCTGTTCCAAATACTAAATTAGTATGTGACGAAGGTTCTCCATGGACAGCTTCCTCTTGATTCTTAAGGCTTCCAACAACGTACATATGTCATCTCCTCATAACAGCTCAATGCTTTTATTATGAATGCAGGAGTGTCTCCATATAGGCACACAACAAAAAGTACCCAAGGATCGCATCTGGACAGGGCTTTACCAGACCAAAGCCCCACGCAAGATTAGATGAATAAGCAAATGATAACCCTAAACTCTCAGGAGAACCTTCGGAGAGCGCCATGCATCTTAGAGGGGTTTTGGACCAAAGATTGAGCTTCTTAGAAAAAAAGTTCAATTTCACAGTTGGTTTTCATCAGTAAAAAGTGTTCAAATTGTTGCTCAATCAATTTACACTAAAAGCTCCAATCCAAATCTTTTCTTCCAAATGCATGACTACAAATGCAACATTAAATTTAGGGTTTGCCTCACATTTGGGAATTGGGATGACAACCCCAAACTCCATAACTATCCTAGTTTCCAACACTACCATTTTGCCAGTTGTTCGGTACTATAGGGATGGATGGTTAGGCACTGGAAATAGGAAGTAAGATAATTCTCTTTTCCTATCTAACCATTTAAGGCAGCCACTCGTGTTGAGTTTTGAAAATCCAATAGGAAGAACCAATGTTGTCAACAACTAGTCACTTTTAGCAATACAGTACAAACCCTAAGAAGACCAACCAAAAGAAAGAGATTCTTTTTCAATAAAGAGTAGCACTTCAGTGATTTGAGATGCTAAAAACTCACAAAATTAAAAATTAAATCAATGCCATTCCATTTCTATGGACAATACAAATCAAACCGAAGAAAAATTGAAGGTGATGAAGGAGAGAATAAAAACTTGATGAAGTTAAAGATTACCGCTTGGAGGGCCTGCGATGGCTTGCCTTGATTGAGGAGCTGGCGAGCCAATGCGAGAAAGTCCCTTAAGACGTCGCCTTGGCCGGCGTCGGACGGCAGCTCCGGCTGCCCAATCGCCGTCGTCTCCATCTCCATCATCTCCGCGTCCGTACGGTCCATGTTCATGTTGTCATTCTCTGTTCTCTTAATGATATTTGTACGCCGATTGCAGATTTTCTTTTTGATATATTTTTGGTAAAAAATGAAGAACCTCTGAAAACTGGACGATTCTAGCAAATTCTTCACGTTACGGTAGGCTTCATCGCCGTGTCTCAGTGACTGATGTTTTGATGTTATGGGCTTCAGTTCAGCTCATTCTTTTCCAGGCCTCTTTACATTTTGGGCTTCTTTCCTTGGATGACCCATATAACAGCTTCCAGTCCAGTACACATTTTTCAACGATCATGCACATTCAGTTTTCTTTCTTTAAATTTTTCTTTTTTAATTATATATAACAGTTCTGATTTCTTGGACTACAAGGGTCCAAGAGATTTGTGGTCACTCACCGTTGGATGTAAATTCAACGGTTCACTCACTCTTGCACTCATTTTAAGAATTTTTTTTGAACCATTGAATTAATATCCAACGGTGGGTAACCACAATATCTTAGACTCCTGTGGTCCAAGAGATCGAAACTATTATATATAATACTAGCGATATCAGGGAAAGAATGGAATTAAACACGGTGCAGGATAGGAATTGAACACATGATTTCAGATGCACGAAGGACATTCTAAACCACTCAGATTACAAGCCCATTACGAAACACAGTTATGTACTGCATTCATGCCCACCTACCTTCATCAATTGAATTTATAACTTGATAGGCTCCTTATCATTTAGTTTATAAATTACAAGAAGCAATCATATGCATATGCCCATTCCTGTGGCTTCAGTTTATATGCATTTTATTTCCTTAGTTTATGAAATCTAACTTCTAGACACATACATGCCACTCAAATTGGGTAAGCACAAAAGTGTGCAATATCTTATCAGTTAGGGCATTTTTCTTGCAGACAAAAGCTGAATGAGAAGAGTGGTCCTTACCAGACTGACCATATATACATATACAATGCAGCAAAAACAAATGGGCAAGAAGAAACACGTGCCTCCATCCACCATGCACATGAAAGGTAAAGATCACAAACAATGCTGCAGAAAAAAGTAAGAATTAATAATATAGCTAGCATGTGTGCTCCATCTATTTTCTTTTCTATAAAATAATTAATTAATACTCCTAGTTTGGTACAGCGGTAACCCTAACTAGCTAGGGCACACCAGTCACAATCTGAGGGTCCATTAATTCATTGTCATCTTCCATGGATGCACTCTCTTTAATCTCCTGTAACATCTTCAACACCTGCCACATTGTTGGCCTCTGCTCAGGCGATGTTGAGCTACAAGCTATGGCCACCTCTACCAGCATCCCCATCCTGCTATTGCCTTCCCCATCTTGATCATGCTGATCATCTTCCCTCATGGACATGACCCATTCCACCATATCAGTGGGCACCAAAACTTGGTGATGTGATGGAGGCTTCCCTGTGAGAAGCTCCACCAACAAAATCCCAAATGCATAGACATCAGACTTTGAAGTTGGTTGGTGCTTTTGTTGATGATCATCGTGATCGTTCAATGAGTTTATGCGAATCTCGGGGGCTTTGTAAGCAGCAGAATCTGGCTCCTCCTCGGATGTTAGGGTGGTGGTGGCAAGAACAGAGAGGCAGTAGTCGGTGAGACATGCCTCGAAGTCAGGGCCAAGGAGGACATTGGAGGACTTGAGATTGCCGTGGACAAGCCTCCATGCTTGGTGAATGTAGGAGAGGCCTTGTGCTACGTCCTCTGCTATTTTCAAGCATGATGTCCAGTGCAGCGGCTTTGCCCTTGTGGATTTTGTTCCTGCAGTTCAATTTTGGACGTGCCCATGTAGCACATTCATTATAAGGAACTTAATTTTAGGATGCTAATTAGCAATAACTTGGAAATGGATGTAATGTATGCCAATCCCTCCCTCTGGAAAACAGCACTGACAATTTTAGTGTAGAAATTACCATACTCAAACAAAGAAAACATAGTCAACGGACGATTTTTTCAGTGTGGCAGTAACAACACATAATCTACTCATATATAATATGTGTATATTTATTAAGCATATACGCCACACGAGACGAACAATGTGGCCATGTTACGTACGCATACAAAATTTATCGAATCAAAGAGTGTTGATGACATAGATTGAGGGGTTGGTGGATTGAAAATATAAACAGAAGGCCAGTCAGATCAAATTAAGCAGTCGGTTTTTCCTTATCGTATCTATATGGAATCACGGGAACCAGCCAAGGGGGAAAGAAAAAGAAGGAGAAAATCCAAAATCTGTCAATTTTTTGATGAAGAAAAGGTTAAGCAAGTAATGTGAATTGGGCAAGCAAGCCAACAATATGGTCAATATATTATTATTCATGTCAATTCCCAACGACGTCGTCGTCTTAATCAAAAGCAAAGATTCTCGGCGTTGATTGAGAAAAAGGTACCTCAAGAAACAACCAAATCTAATGGCATCACCACAATGTCTTAATAATCCAATTCTCCTAATGATAACCCAAAAAGCTTACGTGTCCATTTCCTATTGGGTTTCCCAAATTCTTTACTTCACAAAATAGTCAAAGCATCAGACATTGGTCAAACTCAAACTGAGTTAACACAACCGAGTAAGCAAAATGAAGATTGAAGCAGAGCAAAACAGAGCATTTACCGTGAATGAGAGAGAAGAGGCTGCCATTGGGCTGATAATCGTAGACGAGGAGCCGCTCATCCTTGGCCTGAAAATAAGCTCTGAGAGGAACCAAGTTGGGATGTCTAAGCCCGCCCACCGCCTCCATGTGCCTCTCGAACACCTCTCTGCTAGTCCCGCCCAACTTCCCGGCGTCCAGCCTCTTCACGCTCACAATCAGACGGTTGTCCAGCACCGCCTTGTACGTCGTCCCGATGGTGCCTTTCCCCAACATCTCCGCCGAGGCCCTCATCAGTTGGTCCAGCGAGTACAGCTGCGACTCGCCGGCGCAGAACATTAAGCTCCCGCTCTTCACCACTTGAATCCCCTGTACCCTCTTCACCTTCTGCTCTAACTCCTCCTCTAGTTGCACCACTACCGCCGCATGCGCATCAGAGCTTGCCGGACTCGCAATGTCGGTCTTCCGGTGGGTTTGAGGTTTCCTCTGTTTCTTCAAAGCCATTACGAAGAAGAGAAGAGAACAGATCAAGACGAAGACGCCTGAAGAGAACCCAATAATGACGGCGATTCTTCTGTGCCTTTTTCGACTCGGCTGAGTCAACTCAACGCCCTGGACTTCCTGTGCAGTGCTCTGCCCGAGTGCTCTTGTGGGAGGTGGAGCTTCATGAGCTGGGGTTGGACCAAAAAAAGGCGCAGCGGGGTGGCATTCTTTGTTTACAAGCTCGCCGCAGAGACCTGGGTTCCATGAAAACGCCGTCGGCCCGAAGCGTAGAAGAGTCGGAGTGACGGGGATTACCCCGGTAAGGTTGTTTCCGGAGACATTGAAGGTTCGGAGAGAAGACTGGTTCAGAGCCGGGACCGGTCCGGTGAACCGGTTCCAGTCGAGCCGGAGATAGTAGAGCCGGTCTAGACCGGTGATGAGAAAGGCGGGCAATGGACCGGTGAGGTTGTTGAAGGAGAAGTCGAGGGTTCGGAGGCGGTGGAGGGACGAGAGCGAAGGCGGAAGAGAACCCACGAAGGAGTTGCGGTCGAGGAAGAGGGTTTTGAGGTTGGTGAGGCCAGAGAGGTCGGGGATGGGTCCAGTGAGCGAGTTGTTTTGCAGACTCAGGACTCTGAGTTGGTCTAAGCGAGTCAGGGTGTTGGGTGCGAAAATGCCACCGAGATTCTGAGATTGGATTATGAGACGGACTATTTTGGACTGGGCGCATTGGACACCTGGCCAGCGGCAGAGCTGGAGGGTGGTGGTGTTTGACGAGAAGGGAAGAGCGTTGTGTAAATCTGCTTTGGATTTGAATGCAAGGAGAGCAACAACATCATCGTCTGAGACAGAGGGTGATTGAGTGAGTGCAGGCCTGGAAGAAGAAACTGTGGAGGCGCAGAGTGAGAGCAGAACAATGGTTGACAAAAGAAGGGGTTGCCATTTCTTGAGCATTGTTGAACTGAAGAAACAGAGGGTGCCTTGTTTTGTGTTTTACAGAGAACATAAAAATATGAGAAGAAAGAAGAACAAGGAACTGCAGAAGGTGACAAAAGGATGTAAGAGGAGCGCAGGGGTAGCAGGTGTCGGACTGGAAAGCTCAGAATCACGTGAAAGTAAGTTCCCAAGGAAGGACAGGAGGAGACGGGCCAAGGAGGGGGTAAATTGAGGGTGCAACGTGGAATTGAAATAATTATAATATTCATATGGGGCCGGACACAACAATATTATAACATACATATCATTTTGTCATTTTGATTTTCTGACAAGAAAACTGTTGTATATGATTAAGTTTATTTCAGGAAATTAAGAATGAATTTCCACATACTCTTTTATGCGTTTTAAGGAGCAAGAATATGTCAAAATGTGTGTCGGTCAAACAAGAAAAACCCTACGCCAGAGTGGAGATCTAATCATCTGAACATTTACAGTTACAGAAAGTTTTCGATCTCATAAATTCATGAAACCCCAACATGTACGTTTTTTTATTTTTTATTTTTGCATTTTCCGACAAATTTTGCTATTAAAAACTAGCTATACTCATGACTGTTGGAGAAGAAAAAGTTGGTTGGAAGAACATGAAGGGACCGGAGCTTAAGAAGGGAGGAAAAGAAAAGAAACAGAGGCACAATAAAAGTTAAGAATTCGGAATCTAGGTAAACACCAGATGCATTTGTAATTTATGAAAAAATAATATTATGAACATTTTTTGTCTGGAGGGGAAAACAAAAAGAAAAAATCCCAAGGGTAAAAGGCTCTTGTTGATGCACGGTTATGGGCTGTTTGATTTGATTTGCCCTAGCCTATGAGTCTGGTGCTTTTTCAAATATGAATTCTCACCTTGTCGCTTGACAATGCCATGTGATTTTAAAGTCCGTGAATTGGATGGTGCTTTTTTCACTCACATTCCATGTTCTAGTATTGTGGTTAACAAGATGCAGAAGAAAATGGTAAAGTTTTCAAATTCCAAAGAGTAATGTCTTGAAATGACTGGCTTTATTCGAATTAAAATGCATATGTTCAAATTTTTTTTTTTAGTACAAGAGGAAGGGGGGTTTCTCAAATACATACTGTGAAGGTGTCGTGGGAGTTCAAACTTGAGATCACCGATCTACAAGTAAATGCACTTTTTCATTGAACTAGACTCCGTTGGCATGTTTAATCTTTTATCCGAATCTATAAATACATGTGCTCGATTCTATAAATACATATGTTCGACTCTTTTTTTTTGCCCCAAGATAATGGAACATGGAAAAATATTAGAATTGTAGAGTTTTCAAATCAAAGGTAGAAGTTTTGAATGCATATAATTGATGAAAAGGAAAACGCAAAAATCCCTACTTAAAATAATGGGGGCCGTGCGATAATCCAATCCATAACACTCTAAACAGGCCCAGACATATTCATAGATTTTGGATAGCAGTTCAAAAACTTAGTAGGACTACAAATTTGGGCCTACTGAACATGTGCAAGAAATAAATCCGGTTGGGTCTCCCCATTGACCCATAGCCAAGAATTTTATTTTTGAAATTTAGAATTTCTGCCTCCCTTATCCCCCACGACCGTTTTGAGTGCTCCTTACCTTTCTGAGTTTCTTTCTGGTGACACCTGATAAAAAAGAGATTCTCAGTTCCATCCTGAGCCTCATCTTAGAAGCATTGGGATTTTTTAAAAGTAAAATTCAACGATAGCAATGAGCCAAGTGATGGCGAAGTTGGATAGAAGGCCAATCAGAGTGTGTGAATGATCATCCACTTGCTATACGCAGTGCAGCTCTCCATTAACAAATGATTAGTATAAAAGTGACCAATGGCAAGGCTGTCTTGATATATTATTGTACATGCTTGATCAGTTTTAAAATTTCATGAGATATATGAGTTCATTGAATCGTCTGTCTTACCTCATTCAACTAGAGGACATCTCTTACCTACCAGCACTTAGCTCAAAAAAAGAAAAGAAAAAAAAGAGGGGTTCCCTGAGAAAGTGACATAGCTCAGGCCTTGCGGGTTCTTCTGGAACTGCAACAGAGCAAGGCACCCTGTTTTGTCTCTGTATGGACAGATTTTGGGACCATGGTTTTTCAAAAAAGCACCTTTTCTTCTCTGGTATTTATGATCCCCACTATAGATGGTTAGGTTACTTTTCACCTAGCTAGTATTCTGTTGTTTGTTTTTCCATACACACACATGTGACTATACGACTATAATCTCTGACTTCTTATTTTCAGTTGTTAATTCACAGCAGACCATGTTTGAATTAGCTGATGATGTTAATGCAAATTCATTATCCATGGAATGACTGAAGAGTTTAGGATTGCATATCTAGGAAAACATCTCATTCTCCTATTACAAGTAAAAGAATTACTGACCATGCATACAAAGTCTTATGAAAATTCCATATTACAAGTTAAAAAAATTCAAACCCTTGTCTTGGAGATGAGCAAAGGAGGTCAAGGTGGGGGAGCCACTTGAGGAAGTAGAGGAGCAGAAGAACCAAAATGAGGAAACTTACAGGGAATGTAAGTATAAGATCCCATGTAGGGACAGAAACTTGGGTGTGCAAAGAAATCTGCACATTCTTCAATTGATTTTTGGAATGGAAGATCAGGAATGCAGTTGTTCCTAACATCAAGCACTCCTCTACCAATCAACATTCTACAAAGAGGTCCAACATTTGTGAAATAATTATCAGACAATGATAAGTTTACCAAATTCTGCAGCCCACAGACCACCTCTGGCACCATGCCATACAACAAATTACCAGCAAAGTTGAGCTGCTCCGCATTCTCCAGGCAAGCCAGAGAGAATGGCAAAGGGCCAGTCAATTGGTTATTGCCTGCATCAAACACTATGGCCTCCTTTAGTAACCCAATCTCATAAGGCAGACAACCTGTTAACTGGTTATTTAGGAGCAGAACTTCAGTCAGAGCAGAAAAGGCTTTGGAAATGCCTGGTGGAATTGGGCCCATGAACTTGTTGTTTGCTAAGGTGAGAAGAAGAATATGAGAGCTACCCAAATTATCAGGAAGCTTCTGCATGAAATTGTTGTTGTTAATGAAGAGGGCATCAAGGTCCTGAGTGAATATCTGAGGTGGAACTGACCCAGTGAAAAAATTGAACCTTATGTCCAAGAAAGTGAGGCTGCTCATCCCAAGAACAACGCTGGGAAAAGGACCAGAGAATTGGTTGTTACTTAGGTCAAGCTCATAGAGATAGGGGAGCTTGGCAATGTTGGCAGAGATGGTGCCAGAAAAATTGTTGGAATTTGCATGGAAGAGGGCAATATCAGGGAGTTGGTCAAGAAACCCATCAAGTGAAGAAGCACCAAGTTGAAAACCATTGAAGTCAATGGAGGCCAGGGCAATTGCAGAGCTGTTGTTTGGGGGGTTGTCGCAATAGAAGCCTCTGTAGCTGCAAATATTGGAGCCTACCCAAGTTTTGGTGATGCCTAGAGGGTCTGAGGTGATGGTGAACTTGAATTTTTGGATAATTGGGTACACTATTTCAAGCTTTTGATCTGCAAACACAAATTCTTTTGTGTTTGGTAAATCTGGAGGTGCTTTTGGTGGGCTTATTTGCTTTCTATTGCCTCTATCTTTGCTGCCTCCCCTATGGTGGCCACCTAAAACAAGCTTGAGGGTTTCTTTGTGGGTATGGTCTGTCACAGAGTAGGCAATACTGAGACAGGTTAGTAGAAAAAAGAAGCTTGAGATTGAAACTAAAGCTCTGGTGGGAGCAGAGCTTCTCATTGTTTCCTGTGTTGAACTGTATTTGCTTGTTTTCAGAGGTTTTTCTAGAGCAAAGCAAAAGGTGGCAAAGGAGAGCAAATTGAAGGCGGCACTCATTGCAAGGGTTTTATGCTCAATCATGAACACTTTTTTTTCTTTTCTTTTCATAACTAATAATTTAACCTAATTTTTATTATATTATGAAAACTGGATAAGATGCAAAAGTTAATTATTATGTGCTCTATGAAGCACTAATTCAACACTCGAGACTTGTTTTACTCTCAAAGTCAAAAACTGTTTAATATTCATGAGATAACTCTGGCCTTCTTTATCCTTTTAACGTTAAGTATCTAAAATGAAAACAGTTAAGCAATACAAACATGAAACGTAGCATGGATCTTCCCGGACCCTCAATCCACTACTGTCAAAAGAAATAGAATAAAGCCAAAGCATAGCTTCAGAAGTCAAGGTTAATGCAGAGCGTGTTCATTTCAAATTATATAATTAATTTTTCATCGCTGAGAAAGAAATAGAAAAATCTAATGCAAAAGAGGGTTCTGTTTCTTTCATTATTTTCTGGCAGCCTGCCACAGGTCTTATCCTTCAGGAGCCGGTTTACAATTGACCTACCGACACCCATTAGCTTGTGGGGGCCTAATGCACGATTAGCTCAAACTAGCATCAAGATTTGCTCATTCTGATACCGGCAGCTTAATGTTATATTCAAAGTTTCTGTTCTTGATCAAAATCGATATGATATTTTATTTTAATTTTTTGGTTCTAACCGAAGTTAATTTACGTGACATTCTTACCATTCAGATGAGGAGCATAACAAATTAACAATGCCATATATGTTGAAGAACAAAAAATGTGGGGATAAAGCTAACGGGTATAGCCTAGTAGAAAAAAAATATTGACTTGCAAATAAGAGGTCTTAGATTTGAACCCTCATTACATCTTAATAGTATGTGTGTGAGAAATCGTCGTTCCCTTTAATTTAGATTATGGCTTGTACTAAAAAACATGTAGGGATAAATATTGTCTTCGTTGTTACAACGGAAAAGGTATTTAGAATTTCATGTTAAATAATTTCAAACCAGAAGAAGTGGCCCCGGGTTTGGTTATCTTTAATGGAATGGAACATGGGCTTCTAAATTTGGTTTGGTGATAGTGATATATATCTCTGGAGGTAATCGAAAGCAGGCCTGAGATATTTCCCAGGTTAGCCTGGTAATATGGGCTTCTTCTGGGCCAGCCAGCAGAAAATTTGTTTGACCAAAACTAAAAAGAAAAAGGTAAAAATATGCCTGCCTTTTTCATTAGGTACAAACTTTGGCATAACTTCAAAACCAAGCTGGCTTTTAGCCCCAAAACCACAATACGGAGCAAATTAAAGAAGCATGAAAAGAAGCAAAGTTCTCCACCGAACTTGAAACTGAAAACCCTTCCAAATGTGAGCAAAGGTTGGAACAAATCATTTGACCTAGAGCAACGTGTTTGACCAGGAATTCAAACAAATCAAGACATTTTTGCCATTATGCTTTGATTTGAGAAAGCAACACCCACACCCACAGTGAATGTGTGACCAAGAAATGTTGGGATCATGCTTCGATTTGAACATAAACAAAAGACAACCTATCAACACCCCCCAACCGACCACATTGACTTGGCCAAATATTTACCAATTTAAATGGGTCACCGATGACCTCTCAACAGAACCCAGAGCCCAACATTTCAAGATTCTGCAACAAAACCAATTATAACCGAGAATCCATGAAGGCAACTTCGATGAAAAATATGGGAAATTAACACAATCTTTAGGCACCACCTGACAGCACAAAATCACAAACATCCCAAAAGTCCTCATCTCTCTCTCTCTCCACACACAACTTGCCATTACTAAATTGGGATTAGGGCTCAAGTTGTCAACTGTCCCATGCAAACCTCTTTCCATATAAACTACTGTCTGCCCATGCATTGGCTGACCCTCAACAATTGTATAGTGGGAATTGGAACAAGTAAAAGTGGGCATCCTCGGCAAAATCCACCATCATATATATTAAACATTTCTAATGCGTATATAGGCACATCATTAAATATAAATATAAAACCCACTAGTTAGCATGATTGACTTCCCACCAAATCCATCATCTCTAAGCCTATCCCTCTATATCTTCCTCTCTTTTTTTCTTTTTTCTTTTTTTAATTTTAAATTTCTAAAATATAAGGTTCTAAATCAGCAAAAGAATAAATCCAAATAATAAAAAAAGAAAAAAGACGAATCTAGTTTTGTATAGGCAGCTAAGGCGTACCCACTAATCCTCTTGGAGACGGTGCAAAGCAAATGAGCGTTGACTATTGTGTGGACCAAACATATAATTTCTTTGCTTCTTGCAATATTTAATACAAAAGGAACATTTTGATCCGTTGGATGAGTTGACTTAAGATGATTCGAGGACGAGATCAGGCGTTGGATCCGTGACAGTGTGGGAGTGATTGTGATCACCTTCGTAGGTCACAATCAGCATGGTTGGATCGTCTAGAGCCCGCTCCACGTGCTTGCGTGCAAGGCAGCCTCTCTGGCTACTGCACTTGTAATATCCTCTGCATTGTGACAAAAGCAATCAGACATTCAGAAAACTCAGCGGCTACGTTACTCAATTTATTGATTCACACAACTTAGAAAAACGAGTTGAGTGTATCCAATGTCAAATGTGATATTCACTCAAATTACAACATTCAAAGAATAATATTATAATTTAAATGTCACACAATAATTACCCTTAACAATCAATTCGAAGAAGATGAATGAATGAATGAATGATTGAATGAGAATCTTATACCTTGGATGAGGGGAACCCTTGATGGGTTTTTGACCGTACTTTCTCCATGAATAATCATCCGGTGGAATATCAGCCATTTTCATACTAATTGCAGGGACTCTGACCACTCTTTTCACTTTTGATTTCCTGATAAATCCAAGCAATACAAGTTAAAAAGTCGCAATTTTGAACAAATCCCACATTGAAAAAACTAAAACCAAATTGAAAAATCATGATGATTGATGACCATGGACCAACCTTTTCTTGGAACAGTGGCAGCGCCCAGAAGATGAGCCGCACCTGAGAGCTGCAACATCGTCCATGGAATTGCACTTCCTCTTCAACGAAGAAGAGGAAAGAGGAGGCTTGCCCGAGGACGACTGTGACATGTTTGTGAACTGAAACCCAGAAGACATTGAATGCTGCACAGAACCCTCAGCATCCCCAGTGGTTAAAGAAGACATATATGAATTGGCAGCGGAAATCGAAGGTGAGGGTGAGAAATTGATGGTGGTAGGAGCATCCAGCTTTCTCTCAGCGCACCCAACACTCTTTGTCAACACAACAGGCGTGGTTTTCAGATGGGGATTGTGAGGCAGAGGCGGTAAACGCACACTTGGTGTGGGGCAGTAAACCTTGAAAGCAGAGGATTGCTCTGTTTTGAAACCAGGAGGTTGATCTGTTTTTGGGTTATGGGGTTCTTGAATTGAAGGCCTTGGGATTTGGGTCTCTGTTTTCTGTGGCGGCGGTGGGGGTGGCGGTGGCGGAGATGGAGTGACAGGAGCTCTTCTGAACCGAGCGTGGCCGGTTCTTCCTTTGTCCAGTAATGAAATGACCTTCCTGAACTTGTTCACGGCCATGTCTGCAACAGCTTTGTACTCTGTAGCGGCTTCAGGGTTTGATGAGGAAGAAAAAGAAGAGTCTTGGAATTGGTGGTGGTGTTGCGAAATCAAGCTTATGAACTTCTCGACGCTTTGAATTCCAGCTGAGGCCGCTTCCTTCACAGCATTCTCTTCCATTTGCGCTGCAAAACTGTCAATAAATCCCATCATGAGCTCCACAGCCATTTCTCGTCAACACGGCATGAAATTGGTTGTGAATTGAAGAAAGACAAGTAGTTTCAAAACTTGAAAGCTCAACGGAATGAAATGTAAATATAGAGATTTGGTGTGATGACGAGAAAAGCAAAAACAAAAGAAAGAAAAAAGCAGAGGAAAACAGAGAAAAAGGGCAAAAGATTATTCGAGTCAAACTGATGATGCCCTTCCTCATAAGGCTACAAGGCATTGGCTCTCTCTGCTCTTCATCTGCCGTCAAACATAGGGGCCAATGATGTGGCTCCACGTGGCAAAGTTCTGGCAGGGCATTGAACTGCTTGGAGACCGTGTATAAATGATGAGAGAGAGATAAGGTCAAAAGGCTGGGATTAGCCGTTGGATCGCTGACTGAACAGAGAAGGGAAATCAGAGAGACAGAGAGAGGGAAAGGATTAATTGGAGACAGTGAGGTAGAGTTGACCTTTTGCTGCTTTTAATGCAAAAAAAGTCATTAGAGTGAGGTGGTGGGGTTGTTCGGCCGGAAAACAAAAACAAAAATTTTAAAAAAAAATTATTATAACTTATGAAAAAAATAATAAAAGAAAAGAAAAAGTGGTCGGGTGTGGGACCACAGGGTTTCGACTTTAAACAGACACTGGAAGCTGCGTCAAAGCCCCAACCCTCAAGTCACATGGGATTCTTCTTGTCATCAACGACAATAAAACCAAGGTCCAATATCCGTTTGATTTAATCTTAAATCTATTTGGAACCGTTGATACTACTTTTCACCATGGCATACGTGTTATGGTTTAGTCGTGTGAGTTGTAGATACATGCGAGTCCTACAATTGAGTTTAAGTGCGCATCAACAGTTATATACATATCACGCATTCATCGCACGACTAATTCTAACGAACTACGAATTTTTAGTTGAGAAGTAATCAACAGTACTAGGAATAATTTTTGTTTTGCTCATTGAATCTCGACCATTCATGTCTAATTTTAACTGACTGCGATGTGTGTACATGGCAGATGCTTTGTTAACAAACCTTGAAAAAGTTTTCATTGGCAAATAACAAATGGGGAAGGGGAATCAGACCAGAAGAAATAGGGATTCTACTTTCTTTCCAATGTGGGCAATGTCCCATTATTTTGGTCAAACATTCTCTTTTTTTATAGGGAATTCAAACGTGCAATAGTATATTTTCATAAATGATGGAGTATTGTTCAGGAAATTTGATTCATTCCACTTTTTTTTTCCTTATAAAAAGGTAGAATGGTCCCAATGTAAGGTTCTTGCCTAAGTTCGAAGAAAAATCTTTGTATTCCCAGCCAATAATGTTATGCCAAGTAAAAGTGTTATCATATGTTTTATAGCATTATTAGCAAGGGATATCAAAATAATGTTATTCCTGTTTCATAGAATTCTATCTTCAATATTAGATAAATCATTCAATTCATTCATATAATTATTGCCGTGACCTTAAAAACTCATATTTATATCTCTCTTTCATTCATTTTTGTGTTTGTGTGTGTGTCTTATTTTATTTCGTCTGCCTCAAAAGCCAATAGATTCGAAATATTGATGTACAAAAAGACCATGCGACCTAATTTAGAGTAGAAAGGAGAATTCTATGACGTTGCGAACCCACTTAGACGACCTTTATTTACTTTATAATATTGTATAGGGTTTGATTGTAGGAGCACCTCTTTCTCTGGCTTGTGGACTTTTTATTGATGAGATTATTATTTCATAATTCAAGCATGAAACTTGCCTAATCTCCTCCGAGGATTAATCTTTTAATAAACAACTGGCAGCCATTGGATAACCAATTACTGCTCCCGCTTTTATTATTGTTGTTGTTATTGTCATTATTATTATTATTAAAATGTTGTTAATGTCTAACTTAGTGTTTGTTTTCTTTAATCACTCAAACCAATCCCAGCACTAGGTTGCTACGCCAAGTAACCCATGAACCTCAATTACTTTAAAAATATGATTCAATGCACCCAAAAAAAGAGTAACCCATGACCTTAATAAATAAAAATAATGAAAAGAAGAAAATTAGAATGATGAAGTCACCTGTTTGGACGAATAACTAGAGTATCCATTTGACCAGCTTCTGGTTTCGCCTTTGGACGAAGAACTAGAAGATTTTGAAAGTGCTTGAGGATTCTGGTTTCATGAAGAAGACGAAGTTGGTAGAGAAATGAGCAAAGCAAAGAGTGCAAGATATAGAAGAGAGAAATTGTAGGAAATGGGAAAATGAGTAGGATGTATATATATAAATATAAATACGCGTGGCATTGATATGGAAAGCAGAAAGCTGTAGTCAATGGGAGGTCAATGAAAGGTTTGATTTATTTAATTTGTATGTTAGCGAGAAATTTCCATGAAATATGCAATGTTTTAAGGTTGATTTGGAGGCCCCAATTTTTGACTTTTCCTATTTAGAGACGTTAATTGGTGAAGACTTTCCGATTTGGGATCCATGGAATTGGCTTAAACTTAGCGTCCTGCCCAATTATTTAACCAATTATACAAGATTTGGGTTTAGACGTCAGCTCAAACTCAAAGACTTATTTTTCTTAACTTCAAGCTGAATATTTTCTACGTAGTTATTGCATGCGTGAAGAACTAGGGCTCCTCTGCCTATGGCTATGATGGCTATGGCTATTGGGGGGCCTATGTGTTTTGTTTGATTTTTGGACGCGTTAATTAAAGTCAATTGCCTCCTCCTCCACTTCCACTATAGAACAAAGTGCACCAATTAAAATGGAGATTCATGAGATGAGGAGTTGCAGAGAAGCTTCCTTCTTCTCCACTATTATAGATTTGGATTGGACCAATACAACGTGTCTGCTACAACATAATGCATGCATATATGGCTAATTTTTATATACGTGTAATTGTATGCCACCTTCTCCACAGTTTTCATAAATTTTTTATTTCGTATAAAAAAAAAAAGGAGGGCGGCGAAGAGAAACTACAACTTTCCATTAACTTTTGAAATTGTGTGTGAAGCATTTAAACCTAATCACCAAATTAACTCCATTCATTATGGTTATTGTATCTAGTTAAACCTAATTCTCTCTCTCATATATATACAAAATCAGAGAGTTTCTAGGCATTTTTATGGTTTATGCCGATCGGCACTGGAAGACAATTTACGGAGAAATTCAACACCGGAAGACACTTTGGATGCACGCATCAGAGACCACGACTTGACTGAACCAAGTTTCTTTGTAAATGGTGTAGTCCAAAATTTCGGCCTTTCTTTGAACTATTTTGTTTTAATTTTAATTTTTATAGTTACTTGTAAAGGTTATGACTTGATTGAAACCTCCGGCACTTTGTAATTGTCATTTAGAATAATGACCTGCCTCTCTCTCTCTCTCTCTCTCTCTCTCTCTCTCTCTCTCTCTAGCTACCAGAAAAGAAAGTCCAATTCAAACTTCATTTGCGGGGTGGTATTTGATTTCCGTGAATAATTGGGATTCACAAGGTATATTATTTGTTTGACCATAAACAAAAGCCAGATTTATGTTTGCTATATTCCTTGGTCGATAATTTTCTCCTTTCTATTATTTTGATGTTCATCAGTTCAGAGGAACCCGCGGCCCAAAACCACTAGAAAAAGGCCTCGACGCTCAAACAGCAAGCCCCAGTTCTGAGGCCCAAACTTTCAAGGAATGCCTCCTCTTCATATATTTTTTTTTTTGGTCAAAACCTCTTCATATATTATAGGGACAAAAAAAGGTTCCAAAACCAGCTAGTCATGCCCATACAGAAACGTGACGTTTTGTTGCCTTGTGGAATTATTGATAGGCAAGGACTGGAGATTGAGAGGCAACTGGAGATAAGAGGCACATGCACACAACCCACTCATCAACATCAACATCATCATCATCATATCACTACAATTTACAAAACTCATGCCTGCCAAGTGGTTCATAATAAGCTAACCCACTACTCCAGATTCTGTGTTGAAAACTCCCTTCCTCTCCCATACCAATTATATATAAAAACCAACAAATTAAAAATAAATACAAAAAACTCTGGCGAAAACTACTTCTTAAATATTCTTATTATTGTAATTCGATGAATGTCTTATTGTACAATAGAAGAAAAAAATTCAAGAGGAGTGAATAAGAAGAATACTTGTTGGTCTTAGATATGAGAAGATGCTGCCAAGTGAGAATGTCAAGACTCAAGAAGAAGCTGCCAAGGAAAATGATTTGGGACTGTCGACTATTGCACAACTGATAGGGAATTAATTAGTTGCTTATATTGCTCCCCTACTTTTTTTTTTTTTTTTTTAAAGTTTGACTAGGCTATTCCATAACACAAGTGTGGGCTGATTATAATTTCGGCCCTCACCTTTTTAAATTTTTTATAATATAGTTTGAGTGGGCCATAACACATGCGGGTTGCTTTTAAGTTTGGGTAGGCATGAGTTCACACTATCGTATGGGCCGTGTAAGAATAGCTTTGCTTACATATATAAGGGTTTTTTTTTTTTAGTGAAAAAAATTGGGGTAGGCAGCTGCATATCATGTCCTTGCTATAGGAACGCCACTGAGTACCTCAACTCACACACAAATGGCAAACTAACTTAACTGACAAAACCAGTTGACATATTATACAAAAAATCATATACAGCTTATTTGGAGAGAAAAATATAAAACTAGCTATTTGTCTTCTAATTAGTTCTTAGTGTGTTAAAATTTTATAAGAACCAATTTGAAAATAACAAGTGATTAGTTTTGAATTTTTCACTCCAAATAGACTCTATAAAGGTTTTGTATATAGTAACATGCTAAAATTGGTTTATTAGTGAAATCCTCATTAATTAATTAATTAAACCTTTAGTTGTGGCATTTGAAACCAATTAAGGTAGCGCGAACTCTTTTTTTTTTTTTAAATTAAAGGTGCTACGAATATCATGGTCCCAACCCAAACCATTGGAGTGAAAAACAAGTGATTGGACCAATCAACTTATATAATCCAATCCAAACTAATATTTAGTAATGGACAAGCAGCTAGAGGAGAGATGAGACGAAACTCTCCCAGTGGTCCAGAAATATTCAAAGTGCTTTTGTGGATGGAGATCACAGCTTCAAACGCACTTTCATGTATGATGTGCCCTCCTCCTCCTTCATAAATCTAATTGTTTAATAATAATATTGAGAAGTTTATGAATCCGTATTAGAGACCCCCTCATTATAATCTTTCATTATAGCCTCCTTGTCGAGGACTTTATTTACCATACAGTTACACGATGGGGCAAGCGAGATTGAGTTTGATTTATTTAGGCAATTGAGAGCAGAGTATGGTGGAATTTGTTGTGTTAGGGGGCTGCTCCGCTAGGTTTAAAATATAGAATAAATTTGCATATTTTGGACCCCTATGCCCTCCACATTTGTCGAACGAATCTTTATGTTTCTTAATTTGTCACGTCTCATTTTGTAATCATAAATAAAGTAAACATAATTTGATCTGATCAAAGATAATCGCACACGCAAACTGTACCTGTACAACGAATCTAACGCCCTTATTCCCTTTATTACTTTCCTAAAATAATTCATAGTAATTGTTTTTTGTTTTTTTATTTATAGTAATTGTTAAGAATATGTGAACCAAACAAACATAATTTGTTTTCCTTTTCATTTTCTGGGTCTAAAAGTCGTCAGATTCTTTCCATATATTCTTGTCTTCGTCAAGCAAGGCTCCTACAGTGCCCACTTGAGCCACTTACGTGTCGTGCGTGGGTATTGTATTTGTACCGTCGCAAATGGCCCACACAGACACAGTAGCAATTAACCTCTTTGTATTTTCTCAATTAATATAGCTGACCCTCTAAATCATCACATCACATTAATTCATTTTTTTATTTCATTTTTTAATGGGATGTAGGATCGTAATTAATAAGAGTTTGAAGATGGGCAAATTCCTTTTGGGTGCATGCATTACATGCGTCACATATTATATTAATATTCCAAATCAAATCATTATTTTCCACAATCATAGTTTTCAATTTTGTTTGCCCAACCCTAATGTTTTTATTTTTATTTTATTTTATTTTCCCAAAACAGCACAGCTATCTAAACACCGAGGTCGAAACCCACCAAGTGACAAGTCATCCAAGATAATAGAACCAAGCCAGGCTGGACCATCATCAAAATAACAGACCCCTAAATTAAAGAAAAATTTAAAGAATAAAAAGTTGATAAAAATGAGTTTAATGAAGAAAAAAATAATTCTATTAAAAATTTGAAAAAGGAAATAAAAAACTACAAGCGACGTGACCCAATGCCGAGCTGATAATGAAAGAGAAGGAAAAAATGGGCGCAAGCGACATGAAAAGTCTCTCCGATCTTTTGGGTAGGTCCACCGCAATTACAACTGGACAAATGGATCAGTCTCTTTCCGACAGTCTCCAACTCATACGACGCTATAATACGAAACAACGCACCAAACCAAACTCTGTCTACGTGGCAATCCCACCACCTTTTAGTAACTCTTCTCTTTTACCACGGTCATCCCCCTCAGTCAAAGGTAAAAAAAAAAGTTGTTTTTAACCGCGGTCAAAATTATATCTCATCTACATCGGCTCCCTCGGCTCACAGCGATTGGCAGTGGGTTTGCAATTGGGCTCCATCTGCAGCCTATCATATCTCATCCAAATGGGCCCCACACTCCTTGTTGTTTTCGTCACATCCACTTTCTTTCTGTGTACAGAGTATTTCCTTTTTTCAGAAGAGTAATATCAAATTATAACAACTTCTATTTTTGTATTTATGTAATTTTTCCCTTTATAAGCACCCCACCACATCGCCACTTTCTCGTACACATTCACTTCCTTCACTCTGTTTCTCAGCAAACAAACACAGAGAGCACAGCAAAAACATGGGACCGTACAGATCGTCGTCGACCATGGCGGTCCTCCTCTTCGCGATCTTCACCCTGTCGTCGGCTCTCGACATGTCGATCATCTCCTACGACGACAAAAACGTCGTCGGAGAGTCGAAGTCGAGCTGGAGGACTGACGAGGAGGTGATGTCAATATACGAAGGGTGGCTGGCCAAGCACGGCAAAGCCTACAACGGATTGGGGGAGAAGGAGAGACGGTTCCAGATCTTCAAGGACAACCTCAGGTACATCGACGACCACAACGCTAAGAACCTCAGCTACAAGCTCGGTCTGAACCGGTTCGCCGATCTGTCCAACGACGAGTACCGGTCCACTTTCCTGGGCACCAAGACCCGCGCTCAGAAGAGGAGGCTCTCCAACCGGAACACCAAGAGCGACCGGTACGCGCCACGTGTCGGCGACTCGTTGCCCGACTCCGTTGATTGGAGGAAGGAGGGCGTAGTCAACCCCATCAAAGACCAAGGGAGCTGCGGTAAGTTTCAACTTTCCTACTCTGTTTTTTTATTTTTTGTTACTTCTAGTATTTATTTAATTTTCCAATGCTTGTTAGTATTTTTCGTTATAAAGTCATAGTCTAAATTAATCTAATTTATGAGAAGGGAAATTAGAACTTGTATGTTAAGGTGCAGACTCCTTGTTATGGCCAATTCGCTTAATTTACGTCTACCTAATTTTCATGAGTTGATAATTAATCATTGACGTTTGGTGATGTTGCGTGGTCATTTTCCCTTAAGACTTTTGGGCTTGCTTGGTGATAGAGCAAAGGTATGTGATTAGGGAGTAGTTGACTTTGATAATCTGATTGGTTGTTTGCTTAATCAGAGGGTTTTGGCTTAAAAATCATGTTTTGGTTAGTTCTATACATATGACCAGCAATCAGAAAAATAAACGCAATAGCTAAATGATAATGAGCAATATCAGTCAGCCATAAACTTTGTATTTGTGGATTAAATCCCCTTAGAAGAATTAGAATGGCAGTTCCTGCTCTTTGAGAGGTACCAAATAAATGACTATTTGAATCGGGGTTTTGAGCATAAAGATTCCACTCACCTGTAAAAACGTGGATTCAATTATACCGCGAATAATAATTGGTGACGAGGCTGACAGCTGAGCCGTAGGCTTTCAGCTGGACCTTGAGAACATGCGGATCATGCAGTTACCAGGACTTCCAGGAGTTTTGGCCCGTGGGGTTACTAAATCTCTGAGTAACTGTGACCATAGGATCTAATTCGAATATTGCTTACTGTATATTTCGGAATCTGACGGAGGAATCTTGTTGCCTATGGCTGTTCTTGTGACCAAGGATTCTTCCTGAGCTTTTTGCTGAGAGCTAATTACGCCGTGTGCCCACAGGGACCTCGCAATGCTCACGCTTGTGGGCCCCTGGCTTTTATTAATAGCGACCCACATAGGTCTAAAGCCCAACACCAAAGGCGTAAACAAAAATAGATAACAGATATTCCTCCTAGATATTATATTTGCTGATTTAATGTGAGCTTAATTTAATGATTTAATATTAGCTTAATTTATGTCATTAAGTTAATCATTGAGTATTATTTTTATGTTGAAGGGAGTTGCTGGGCATTCGCTACAATCTCTTCAGTGGAAGGGATTAACAAGCTAGTGACTGGAGATCTCCTCTCACTATCTGAGCAGGAGCTGGTTGACTGTGACAAATCATACAATGAAGGATGCAATGGAGGTCTCATGGATTATGCCTTCGAATTCATCATCAGCAATGGTGGAATTGACAGTGAAGAGGATTATCCTTATAAAGGATATGATGCCACCTGTGACACCTACAGGGTTGGTTTTGTTTTTGCAATTTAATGTTTTAAACAAAAACAGAACAGATGGCTGAAATTTTTGAGCTATATTCTCATACTTTTGTTGTCTTTGCAGAAAAATGCCAAAGTGGTTTCCATTGATGATTATGAAGATGTTCCTGCATACGATGAGAAAGCATTGCAAAAGGCTGTTGCCAATCAGCCAATTGCTGTTGCCATTGAAGGAGGTGGCAGGGATTTCCAGTTATATAATTCCGTAAGTTTTCTTCCCTTTATATCACAAAATCTTTCTTCTACTTGTATGTTGAGCATTTGCATCAATTGGGTTAGCCTATCATTTATCCTGTTAATTATTAACTTACAGACTTTCTTGTCATCGAAGAATGATTAATGTTCTCTTACCAAACTTATGCTGTCTGACAATACGAACGCGAGTGAACTAATTTGTTTCTTTGCTTCAAATGCTATTTCAGGGTGTATTTACGGGACGGTGTGGAACATCATTGGACCATGGTGTTACAGTTGTGGGATATGGAACAGACAAAGGAGTTGATTACTGGATAGTGAGAAATTCATGGGGTGGCAGCTGGGGAGAAGAAGGCTACATCAGGATGGAGCGTAACCTGGGCAACACCGCACATGGAATATGTGGAATTGCAATGGAGGCTTCTTATCCAGTCAAGAGTGGCCTGAACCCCCCGAACCCTGGTCCATCTCCTCCGTCTCCGGTACAGCCCCCATCAGTTTGTGATAATTACTACTCCTGTCCTGAGAGCAACACCTGCTGCTGTATTTATGAGTATGCAAACTACTGCTTTGCTTGGGGATGTTGTCCACTTGAGGGCGCCACATGCTGTGATGACCATTATAGTTGCTGCCCAAGTGACTACCCAGTCTGCAATGTCAATGCAGGAACCTGTCAACTGGTAAGACACCCTAAAATTTTATATGCTCGCATTGTTAGATAGGTTTTAACAAGTTTTTGCTTACATTGTATTCCTTTCTGCTTGCAACAGAGCAAGGACAATCCACTGGGAGTGAAGGCATTGAAGCGCACGCCCGCTAAACCTCACTGGGCAATTGGTGGTGGCAAGAGGAGCAGTTCTTAAGCTTAACATTCAGTGCTTTTATGAAGTGGTAACAAAAGCTAGGAAGGAAGAAAAATCAGGGCACCTTGATATTCTTCTTCTTCGTTTATCATACTTGCTCACTTTCTCATATCCAACATTTAGATTCCAAGAAATGGATAGTTTGTCTGTTATGGAGTATTTCATATGCTGATTTGTATGTATATAGCGCTCTATTTATGTCATGCATTTGAGTTATAGACAAACAGATTGTTGTCAATTACCAATATGTTTTGTAAATTCAGTCATGAATTTGGCATTCGCCTTTATGAAGTGCTTCATTCTGATCCTACTTATTGTACTTCGCTTAATAATGGAACATGATCTTTCATTTGGCCAAATTGTATTTACACCCTTCAAATATCAAATCGCTTGAATTGCAACTAAATCTTCTCTTAACTCTGAATTCTTGACTCAACGTGAGGATAGAAAGACACAAGATTTCTAGTATTTATTTGAGGCACCATATGAATTACAAAAAAACGTCATGCATCACTGATGGTCAATGTCTTCGAATCGTCACGTGGATTTACAATGTGGTAAGGTGTAATGTTGAAGTACTCCGACTTAGGATTGAAACATCTGGACTTGTTCCAGCTGAATTCAGAGACAGCGTTGAGGGGACACCGTCAGAATTTCTGTTTTGCCTCTTTCTTTGTGGATCTTCGAGGTCTCTATTGGTGGAGGTGAAGCATGCCATTCTAAAAGTAACCATCCTCTTCTTCCTCTAACTATAGAAGAGGGTTTTTGCAAATGGCTCTCATGTTGTTGCAAATGCCTTAAGGACTTGCAGCTTGAAAGTGTTGAAGGGGTACAAAATATCACCGTCGAAAGTTCTTCTTTGGAATCATGTGACTCGTGTATGAGATATATTTTTTTTTTAATGAAGAAAAAGGGGGGGAAACCCCAAGACACCAACACAACAATTAACTAGTACTAATCAGACGAGCCTTAACAGCTAACAATGAATCATTAAGCAACAGATATCCAAGCTAGGCAGGACTCTGAGTTTTTATCAAAAATAGCCAAAATTTACCTTATACTTTCATAAATGTCAATTTTTATAAAAACTTTCAAAAATAGCCAAAAACTCACTTAAAATACTCAAATGCCCTCAAAACTAAAACTCACAAAAACCTAAAAAAGCAAAACATGAAAACTGTAATCTATGTTTTCATTTGATTTTAAACATAAAAACTCCCCTATGTTAGTATCTATTGTCTCTGTCATTGGGCTCGAAGCTTTGGTATTATTTGTTGTCGTCAGGCATGTTGATGCTATCACCATTGGAGGCCACGCACAACCCCTTGTTAGCCATATATTGACTTCAAAGTTGCTAATTAGATTCCAATATGAACTTTAACATTGCGGAGATGAATCAATAACTCTATGAGTGCCTTGTTAAATATATAATACAAATATACGGCTTATTAGAGATAATTAAGTAATTAGATAATGGAGATGAAGGAGATCATAGAACAAAAGCTTTGCTTCAACTCAATGTTGGGTGGATGCAGTACTAGGACTAGCTAGGAATCAAGTCATATTCATGGTTCAACTCCTCCAATGATATAACATGGGATCAAACCTTTGTTTTTATATATGTTTAAAATCAAATTGAAAACAAAGATTGCATTTTTTTTTAAAAGTTTTTGTGGGTTTTTACTTAAGAGGGCGTTTGAGTAATTTTAGGTGAGTTTTTTGCTATTTTTGAAAGTTTTTGCAAAAATTGACATTTATGAAAGTATGAGGTAAATTTTGGCTATTTTTGATAAAAACTCCAGGACTCTCCTCAAGATAGCAACAGCCCAGATCCAGATTGTGACTCCAAGTAGCCAACTCACCAGCTACATCATTCCTCTCTCTATAGATATGTTGAAGCTTGATCCTTCGAAACAAATTCATAAGCCTTTTACAGCTACTGACCAGCCCAGCATTAGGATGACAAGCATTCAAAACCTTACTCTGAATAAGAATCACAGCAGTCTCTGAATCCATCTCAATGACAATATCATCTACATTTTTCTCAGCAGCCAAAATTCAACCCAAAAAAACAGACACCACAACTCGCTGCAAGCACTTCTCCCTGGCCTAAATTGACAGCAAAGCCACCAATCCATTGACGCAAATGATCTCTCAGGACCCCTCCAGCACCAATGGCACCGTGTATCGGGAATTTGGTTTGCAGTATACGCATTGTTAAATCTCTTGTTCGGATGAAGGGATCACAAATGTGAAGTGACTCTATCTTTGGCCAAAGATTGATATTTTGCGGTTGGTATTCAGATTATGTTGTACATACATACGGATTAACCACTAAGGTGAAGCTTGGCCAGACAATTTTTATGCCAAATTATGGTATTCATTTTGTAAAATTTTTGCATTGACTCGATTGTTCACTATCTTTTCCAGGCATATGGTTTTATGCCAATTTATGGCATTCATTCTGTCAATATTCATATCAGCACACGTTTAAATCATCTTTATGGAATTGATGTTTCCCTTTCGAATTTTGATTTCATTCAACCAGAATTCTTCTGTTAATTGAAGCCAACACCATGGCTTGAGGGGCACTTCAATATGTAAGTTTGGTTCGTATATTTGTGAATGCATGAGTGGGCAGTAGACCTCGCTTCCTAGTTGTACAGTTGCATTGTTTAATAAACCCACTTGCCTCATTTGTGGAAAAGAAGCCATTCACCTTTTGTTTGGTGAGGAATTTCACCGACATAAATGGATTGGTATTGAAAGTTGCCAACTAAAATGGGTCCAACCCTGTTAAGACTTAAGACTGATGTGGGAATTTCCAAACGACAAGTTGCATAGGCACATAACCAGCATGTTCTATCTATAGGACACCCGAACCACTTGTTTAGACGACATATCGAATGGCCCAAAAGCACATGGAAGGTGCTTCTCCCCATAAGTGATTCTGGAGTATTTACAAAAGTCACAACTTATAATTAGTACCATACTCACTCAAAAAGATGAAGAAAAAAAATCTGTAAGATTGGGGTTTGGGACCATTCATTTTGCCGGGCGGTAGATACCATATGTCTCATGAAAAATCATCTTTGATCTCCAACCCAACAATCTCTTGCCAGTTTTCATCATCAATTTGGTTCTGGGGACCATTCAACATAATGCAAGACCACTCCCCAAAGAGATAGGGATAGGCCACAATAGTCTTACCCCACCCTGCTTCTATCCATCCTATCCCAACGCAGATGGAGCATCATATATAATCAGCAGCAACTAGCTTTAAGGTAGGTAGTTAAGCTTGGACTTGAACCATAATTATGTTTTGATTTGTATGTATCTCTGTAATCATATATTGTCTGAATCCCATATGATTGAAACCAAATTAGGAGACACTTAGAAATGTTCTCATGTTACAGACATTATTGCATGAAAAGACTAATTACAAATATTGTTTTATGAACAAAAGCCCATTTGAGCACAATTAAGCAGATTGAGCTGCAATTTACCTACACAGCCCCAAGCAACAAAACCATCCTTTTGAGCATAAAAATACATTGTGGACTTGTAGGTTTATAATTAATCAAGATTTAGAGCACCTACGTCTTTCCCTTTCTTACAGGTCCAAATCCTAAGTCTACCCCTCCTCCATTTTCCAAACCCAGATTAGGGTTTATGGAGCTGTGCTTTTCTTCTTGAGCTACATCTAAATGACAGGATGACTCTATTTTCATAATGCCACCACTAGCCTTCAGTGTTTGATCTGCACAACTGCTGTTGTTGTTGCTGATGTTGTTGTTCATAAGCATAGCTGTGTCAGGAGCTTCAGCAGCATTATAGGATGGGAAATTGACTGAAGGTAGCTTTGAGAGAAGAGCTCCAAGGCTGCATGAAATGGAGGGTGGAAGAGGTGGAATTGGCCAACGGGGTGATCCTGCTAGCCCATTTTGTGGATTATTCCAGCCAAAATTTATTTGGGTTTCATCAGCCATTTCATTGAACAACCTTTTAACCCCGGTCAATTGGCGTTTGCCATAGACTGATAAAGCTGTTTCTTGACCTCCAATCATCTGGTTATTTGGTTTGAGGATGTAGGGATGTTGGATCGGTAGGTATGGTCTTTGCATGGCAAAAACACCTGGTATGCTCTGGAGGTGGCTGATTTTCCTCTGTATGGTGATTACCAGATTGAGATCTTCCAATATCTGAAAAATCCCATTAGTCAACAATTCAGACTTCGCTGAAAGTTTAAAAGAAAAATGAAAGGAAACGGAGACACACACCTTGTCAAATGAGCCAAGTTGAATTATGCCTTCTCTAACAGAAATGAGTGCAATGGTCTGCAAAAATTCAGAAAAAGAAAAGGACTAGATCAGCTATTAAGAGCTGATGATTTGTGTTAGCTACTTCAGTTTCAAATATTTTGAAAGTAACAACCTGTATGCCTGATTTGAATTGAAACTCCCATGCCCTTGGTTGCTGCATGTAAGAATGGATAAGGGAAAATAAGGAAAATTTTATCCTTGCATTAACTTTGTAAGAAGAATACTGTAGTGAATTTGCTTACCGGTTCAGTGGTTACATTCCAAGAGGAAATGAAGCTGGGGTCACCTTCATTTGGTGTATCTCTGAACACCCATTTATGACTATTATCTGCTGCTACTTTCCCCACTAATCTGCAGGCAATATAATGCAAATTAACCATCCTGGTCACTAACCTCTGTCTAAATTATTTCTTGCCAACAAAATATTAGAGGGTCAATTCTTACCCTTCTCCATAATTATAGACCTCATGGGACATTTTGAAGAAGATATCAGCTCCAAACCTTCCCCTTATGTAACCACTTCCTGCTTGCTCGCATTCATAGAAATCACAGAACCCATCTTCCCAAACAAGAATCCTGAAACCAAAATTCACTTAAAACTCAAAAATCATCAGAATGAGAAACATGGTGTTTTCTCACAATTCTTTGTTAATTACTTTACCAGTTCCTTTTGTTTCCTTTGGAGCGATCAAGAGCACTTCCTCCATAATCCCACCTGCAATGCAACAATAAAAGCAATGTGACTTACTGTAACATAAGCTTTTCATGAGAGTAGAATGAAACATGAGCTCTGCTGGTTCTGTTTTTATAGTAAAATTTCTCACTTTGGAGGAGGGTAGTTCCGAGGCAAGATCCTCCAGAAGACAGCATAAACCCACTTGGAAGAATTAGAAGAATCAGAACCTGAACAGAGGCTCCTCAGCGTGTGCTGCAAGAGACAATTAAGCATAGGAAGTCCACTTTCCATTGTCACACGCACACAAATACTCACAGAGAGACAGAGAGAAAGAGGTTTTTAGAGTTAAGCAAGCACACTGTACTCTTACTCTTGTTTCCATCACAATTAAAAGGGAAAGAGCAAACTTGAGATGGGAACACACAACCAATGTCCACGCGCAGACATGGCGTGTTGGGACTTAGGAGAGTAAACCTCCAACCAAACCAACTGTTCAGTGGCCCTTTGAGTTGGTTTCAGGGTGGGACCTGGATATTTACTATTCAGAAAGGAAGAATTATTGACTTCAATAAACCCTATCAGGTACAAAATACCAAAATATCAAATTGTCACAGAAAGTTTTAATCAAATTCCCATCTTGACTCTAAGCTAAATTATACAAAACCCAAACTAGTGTAGGCTAATTAGGAATGCTCAGCTACAATCCTTGGTTTTGTCCTAAAAACTCATCATAATGTCTTGAGCTTGAGCAGCTAACTTTACTTTACTGGTTTGTCTATTTTCTTGCAGTGGTCCTTCAAATCCTAACTGGTTTCCACTTCCATCGCTATAAATTGCACCAAACTTTGTCCTTACAATGGTCCCTCATCTGCAACTGTGATGGATGTTTAATCAACATATAGGGTTAGCTAGATCAAAGTGTACACTGAGACTTTGTTTACTAGCTCTTGCTGCTTCTGTTGTCATGAACAGCAACAAGTAACAGCAAAAACATGTGCTTATCAAATCCATTTTGAGTCCACCTTAAGCTCAATATATAGCAACAATTGCTAGGGTTTATGACTCATCCAGTTGGCTAAACATGATCATGAAGAGAAGCAGTATAATAATTGGAAATTGATATTTTCATAATGTATGTGTCATCATCACCATCTTTGTATGTGATCTGGACCACCTGTCAACTTGGCAGCATAAAGCTTGTAGGCTTGGGTTGTATTTTCATGAAGGAACACGCAAGAGGGTGAGCATTGATCACCATAGCTGCACCAATAGAACCTTTAATTGCCTCTGCCACAGTATACTATTTATCAATGTTCTTAAGTACGGCAACATCATTGATCAAAAAACCATTTAATTACAAAACTGACAGAAAACAACTAAGCAAATGGAAGGTGATTGTTTGTAAAAAATAGCCAACAGCATAATTACATAGCAAAATAAACTTTCAACCTTCATTATCCCAGAATTTCCCTGCAAACCCTACTTTTGAACAGTCCACACCACACACATTTGTGACTTGCCAATTCACCCACCCACCCACCAGAGAAAAGGATGAACCAAATGCATCATCTTCAACAAACAATGAGTCCAACAGAAAATGCTCTAATAACAATCAAAATGGTTTATAGGAAAACTTTCAAAGAAGATAGAAGCATTCATTACAAATGTTATAGATCTCTAGGTAATTATAACTTCAAGATAGAAATTATTATATTGTGCAATAAAGATAAATGATGATCCACCAATGATGCTTTTATAATTAAAGAAACTTTGTTGGTCTCTACTTTATGCTAATGTGATCAGGACTGCAGACCACAAGTATGAAAATACCAAATGAAATCGATTCACATCAATAAAATGACCTTGCGATTTGTTGTTTAGTCCATCGTCTCACTTACACAACAGAAAAAATGATGCTAGTTGAAGCTAAGCCCAAGCTCAAGTTAGTGTTTTATGTTAGCCCAAGCCCAGTTACACAAACCTCTGCTGCTTCTGGCTTTTGGTATTATAAAACACCAGCCAGCCAAAATGACTATAAACAAAGATACTTGACTTGACATGCAATACAATCTCGAGCATTGAGTGTAACATATTTGGATTGCGATTTTCTTGAATTGGCATGTCACTAGTGTAAAAATTATGAAAATTATTTTATAGTAGGTGAAGTGTTCTTTTGTAAAATAAACTCATAATGTCAGGTAATGAGCTTATTAATGAATAATATGATATAAGTTCGTTGAGTTAGTTCAAGTGATAACAAAAAGTGAGGTAATGAATTAAGATTTTATATCAAATACATGGTTCCAAGCTTCCAGACTTCAATAAAAAGAAGAAAAAAAATGTTATTCTAATATATAGTTTTATGAAATTATGTTGAGAGATTTTTTAATAAATATTTTATGTTAAGGATTGATTACATATTTTTAATTTAAACCGTTAGATTGCATATTAAATCTTCCAACACATTTAATAAAGACAATTCAGCGACCGATATTAGAAATATATAACCAATTTTTAACTTAAATACTTATTAGAGAATTCCTCAAATTATGTTTGATTATATGAACGAATTATTATTTTAAATTAAATGAAAGTAATTATCAGAGGAGATTGCCGGTTGGGGCGTACGCGCGTTGGTAATAACACTGAAGTCACACAAAAGAGAAGGCCTTTGGTTGGTTGGTTTAAGTATCTGTGGTTACGAACGAGTCCCACAGACAAATACAAAGGTCGAGTCTTGGGGGAGTAGGATCCATTGCCACAGAGATGAAGGTCCTTGGAATCGATTTCAGCTGTGCGTTGGGGGCTCTTGCCAACGGTCACTTTCCTGAGAAGGATTGCTTGCTGCCCCTTATTTCAAAGCTCCTCGGCTATGCCATCGTCGCCGCTTCCACCACTGTCAAGCTCCCTCAGGCACGTTTCTTTCTTCTTCTTTTGCTTTCTTTGTGTCAGTGTTTATTTGTTAAAGCAATCATCTTTCTGTTTTCATTTTGTAATCTTTGTTGAAATTAATTGTTTTTATAAGAACAGAAGGTGACTCATGACAGATCTCTAACATGGGTGCCGTCGATTTTGTTTAGTTATTGTTTGAATTCTCGAGGCTGCTGGCTTGCATGATGGAAATTTTAGTACAGGGTTTGAAATTGTTACATTCAGAACTAAACCCAGAATTCATTTGGCCAGGAAAGAATCCAGATACTTATGGTCAATGAATTGTGCGTGTCCAAAGCTTGCAGTTTTAGGACTCCCTTTTTGAAGGGCCCCAGTTTAAACTTGAAAACTGATAGTTTAAAACCTGCATATGATATGTCCTTCAAATTTTACTGATAGCAAGTTGTGGGCATCAATCTCGTTGGAAGGAAGAGAATCTTCCTCTTTGACTTTGAAGTGATTAACGAATTGTAGTACTTAGCTAACGCCATGAAACAAGTTGCACCATGTAATTATATAATCGTTTTTATTTTAGTTTGACATTGTACATGATATGATGCTTTTGTTCTTTTGTTTGCAGATAATGAAAATTTTGCAACATGGAAGTGTGAGAGGTCTTAGTATTGTGGCTTTTGAGCTTGAAGTAGTTGGGTACACCATTGCTCTGGCCTATTGTCTTCATAAAGGGCTTCCATTCTCAGCTTATGGGGAATTGGCCTTTCTTCTGATCCAAGGTATGTCAAGGGTTTCTTGTACTTTTCTGTCAATCTAACATATTCTAGGGAAATGCTTCTTAGGGATGTGAGGGTGGAAGTAGTGGTACAAAAGCATTATTTTGGCGGAGAGTGAGTTAGTTTTTCCAGATTAGCCTTATGCGATTGACCCATCTTAGGAATTTAATTTTTGTGGTGAATACTTGTGGTTTATTGATTATAGTAAGTATCATGGATTTTACACAATGAGCTGTAAACTCTTGGTAAATTTGTTGATCCTGTTGCATGCAATTTCATAGCATTAGGAAGAGCGAATTATGGCAATCACAAAGGATCTAACACAGTTCCTCTTATGCTTGTCTTTTACAGCTATAATATTAGTTGCCATTATCTACTATTACTCCCAACCTGTGGGTATGAAAACGTGGATCAGGGCGTTACTGTATCCTTCTTGCTTGAGAATCAGTTCAGTCTTGGCATTCTATTTTTTTCCTCCTAATCTTCATTCTGTATAATTGAGAAATGCGGTCAACTTCCTCCTTAATATGATGGTTTTCCAGATATTGTGCACTAGCACCAACCATATTAGCTGGTCAAATCGATCCTATTCTCTTTGAAGCTCTATATGTAAGTAGCCCTTCCTTGTCTTGTATTGTGTTTTTGTTTTGTAGCCTAGCTAATTTACGTACTCGCAAATTCGATGTTAATTTTTCTGATCTGTAGTTCATTATCCATAGCTTTACTAATGTGGAAACAATCTTTTACAGGCATCCCAGCATGCAATTTTTCTATGTGCTAAGATCCCACAGATATGGGCGAACTTTTCTGTAAGTTTAAATATGAAGGGCCTGTTTTGTTTTTAAATTGGGTGTTCTATTTTACTTTCAACTGTATCTTACTTTTTGAATTGGATGGATAATTTTACATAATGAATATGCATTAGAGCGAGTCTGGAAGTCCCAGACAAAAGTACTATGGTGGACACTCTTTTGGCTTTTCCTTATGGTTCTTGCTCATCTACTTGAGGGTTATCATGTATCTTTGAGTTGTACTGTTGAAGCCTAAAACATTTGGGAGAACCCTTGGATTGTGATACAAAACTCAGATTTAAAACCAATCGATATGAACACAAGCAGAGAATCAAAATTCTTTCCTTTATGCCTGCATATATGTTGCCTATTGATGACAATATAAATGCAGCCCTAGTGGGGCACCAGGTGCAGATAATCTTATACATTAGTTGGGTCTTCTTCTTGCTGTGTCTCTAACTCACTCCAGCCATCACCCATCCTTTGAACGTTGACCATTTTGCCTAAATAAATATGTAAATTTTGTTCTTCGTGGAGTTCAATTTAAATAGGTTCTCTAGTTCTCTTTATAAAGGTGAGGATTTTGGTATAGTTTGAGTGTCTCCGAAAGAGGTAATTCTGAGCTTAGATTATCTCTGGCATGGCAACCAATTCATTGAATCTCCTGCTTATCAATCTTTAGCTACTTTGAGTATTCACACCTGTTTTAGCTACTTTTCCGATACTGATTAATTGTTTCTTATGCAGAATAAAAGTACAGGGGAGCTCAGCTTCTTAACCAATTTCATGAATTTTGGAGGTTCTATGGGTAAGTTAAACATGTTAAAAGGGCTGTAGGCTGTAGAGTATAAATTATGTGTAGGCTGTAGAGTATAAATTATGTATTTTGGCAGACTCATGAATTTATCAACTTCCTTTTGCAGTGAGAGTTTTTACCAGCATCCAAGAAGCAGCACCAAAAAGCGGTATCCTTGTTTCTTGGACTTAAGTTGCACTTTTATTTGATATGGCTATCATGCATGTAGGTTTTGAGAAGGTTATGGCTGTAAGTGGCCCATTTTCAAATTGGTAACTTTATCGTTCCTAAATGCTTTGTAGAGTAAAGCTATACTTGTTTTGGTAGTCTGAATCTGTGTAGAAGTGGCAAGTTCTCAGGTTCACCCCTAGTGATACAGAACCTACTTCTTGCTGTTGAGTTTCTTTTCTTTTTCCCTAAAATGTCTACCAAGATCAGTTCCCAGAGGCTAACGGGGTCTAGGCCAGTGGAAAAGGGCCTTGACTTGCAGACCAGAGGTCTCGGGTTCAAACTGGTCTGCAAGTTCAAATCCTCACGGCATCATAGTTGTGTGTGTGTGAGAAATCCATCTCCCTTATAGTTTAGACTATCGCTTGTACAAAAAATAAAAATAAAGATTCAGTTCCCAGAGAAATTAATTATTTTCTATTGTGTGCATCACCCGAAAAAGAACAGGCTAAAATAAGAACAATGGTGTTGGTATTCCTTTCTTCATATGTATACATATATATTCGTTCATTTGCTTCTCCTTAATTCTTTCTTAGTTTTGCTGGGCTCTGTGATTGGCATTGCAACAAATGCTACCCTTCTGAGTCAGATAATTATATACCAAAAGCCGAAGCTGCGTGCTGAGAAGGAGAAGAAAACTGAGTAGAAGAATGCCTCCCGCGATACTGGTAGATTTGCTTCAGTTAAAGATACCAACAGTTCCAGCAACGAATGTACAAGGAAAGGATTTAATCATCCTTACATTATCGTTCAAACTTAGCTTAACAATGTTTCTACAGGTGTTGGTCATTAACACATAGAAAAGAGACAACATTATTCATCTATCCGAGTAGTCTTTTTCTATTATTTTTCTTTGCTAAACAGTGAGATAAACGGGAAATTATGGCAGATAATCCTTTACTTTTCTTTTTTTGTTCTTTTTCGAAAGTGAAAATGTAGTTAAACCCCTTTTATCATTGTTACTTTAATCTTTACATGTCACCATGCTCGTTTGTATGTGATTACTTTAGACCAGATTGCTTTTCAATTTATGTTGCTCGAATGACGGTTGTGTTGAAATGAGGCCTTATGTAAAGATTCAAGGAGCTTCTAGCTAATCCTTCTTTTGTTGGTTCCAAGGATTTTTCTAGCTTATCTTTGCTCAATCGTGGACGATAAAAAGGAATTTGCCATCATTTGGGTGACTCGAGTGTTCAGTCGCCCAAGAGCAATGTGAAGATATCTCTCTTACTCTTAGGTCATGTTTGGTGACTATAATTGAATTAGATTAGGAGGTAGGATTGCACTACATTGAATTGAAAATGATTAGTAGTCTTCATTGGAACTAGTAGCCCGAATGGGTGGGAGTTGTGGGATTATATATCCCACCCATTTTGTAGAATAAGTAATCCTACAAAAAAATATGCACATAATGAGATTATGGTGACATCAAGCTCAATCCAATCCTACTACTTTATCCTACCCACCGAATGACTGAGGCCTTAGCTATGAATACATTCCTAGGTTTAGTTTGTATTAGTGGCCTTGCACTCACAAAAGCAACCTCGTCGCACCTCCCAAGAATAGAACAATTCAAGTAAACTACCCCATATGAACAATCGACCCTGGCTTTTGCTTGAGCTCCCAAACACACACAGATATAAATGCATGCAGATAAGTTTGATGGTGCACAGGGATATTGTGTATGTTCAAAAATGGAAATGGTGTTAAAAGGGGGAAGTTTCAACAACGAAGAGATGCAAAAACAAACGAAAAAACAAAAGGAGGAAGAAAGATTGGATTGACAAAAGACAATAAACAGCACACAGCATCAAATTAAGTACATAAGAAAGTCAGAATCCAAATAATACAGGAAAAAAAACAATGAGCAATGAGCAATGGACACGGCTCCAGGAAGCTTGTTCTGTGTATAGTTCAATAGAACACTAACTATTATTCCGACTTGACCACCTTCTCAGGGCGCAAACCACAAAATTCCTCCCAGTCAATAGTCCCAATCTCGACTTAAACGAGGTCGTCGACCGCCCCGTACTGCTCGATGACGCAATACCCAGAAACACCGGTTGGATGGCCAACGCCACCGGCAATTCGACGGCGTTATTATCGTTGGCCCCACCGTCACTGGCACTGGCGTCTGGGATTGTTTCCCCTGTATCTAAATTCACAGCCAACGCAGGCCTGCTTGCCCTCAACCAATCGGCACCCTCCGCTGTCACTCCTCTGCATTTCTTGAGCTTCACTTTCACCATATTAGGGCACCCACTGGCCAACGCTTTGAGGCCGATGTCCGAAACCGGGCAGCTCTTGATGCAAAGCTTCTTCAAAGCTACGCATTTCGCCGCAATGCACGAAATCTCGACATCGCCGACGGTGTCGCTTCCGCACAATGCCAGTCTCTCTAGGTTTGGGCAATTCGAAGCTAGAGTCTCCAAGCTCACTCTCGTTGGATTGACACCGATGAGCACCAATTCCTGAAGGTTAGGGCAGCTCATGGCCACCGCGACCAAACCTTCGTCTCCGACTCGGTTGGCCTTCCAGCCATCAATGTGAAGCTTCCGTAGAAGCTTACAGCGTTGGGCGACCGAGACCAAACCTACATTTGTGCACTCAGGGGTCTTGACCAGGTGTAGAATCTCCAGATCCAAACAATTGGAGATGGCAGCGAGGCCAACGTCACTGACCTGAAGCTTTTCTAGATGGATCTCAACCATGGAGGTGACTCGCTCTGCTATCACCTGGAGAAGCTTGTCCCAATCGCCAGAGCACCTGAAAAGCTTCAGAGTCCTCAGATTCTTCGCGCCCATTATGAGAGGACCGAAGCACTGTCCATTGTAGAGCTCTTTGAGGCAAATCGTTTTGAGCGACGAGGCAGCTACGCCGGGCCCGATCGGCTCGGCTGCGGCTCCGTCCGTGATGCCGCGAAGCCGCTTCACCGATAACTCTTCCAGAGCCGAGCAATTGTCAAGCACTGCGTTCATTCCTTTAGCTCCGAACGTGCACGACCCGCACGACAGCTTCTTCAAGGCCTTGCAATTTTTGGCGAACGACGACATGCCGGCATCGGTCAACTCGCGGCACGCGCGGAGCTTTAGGCGCGTGAGGTTACGGCAGCGCAGAGATATGAGGGCGAGCGCTTCGTCGCCGATGCTAACAACTTTGCGGTCACATTTGAGAGCGAGTTTGGTGACGGCGTCGAAGCGAGAGAAGAGGGAAGGGATAAAAGGGAGGAGATCTGATTTGGCGTCGAGGGAGAGACGGTGACGGCTCTGTCCCTCGATCCTCAACCACCGAAGGCAGACCAGAGAGCATTGTTTCCGATCGCGGGAGCCGAGGGACTGAAATATACAAGCCAAGCACTCGTCCGGAAGATCGGAGATGAAGCCATAGGCCGCGTTGACGATCTCAGAAGATTCGTCCTCGGCCTCCATGGGGCAGATCGCAGCCGTTGATTTGGGCTTGGAGCGATGGCTGTCGCGGTTGCTTTCACGGCGACTTGGGATTGCGGCCGCCGAAGCTGACTGGCCCATCCACGACCAATCGGGAATCAACGGTCGAGCTTTGCCACCTGGGCGTGGTTAATCGTAAATAGCACCGCAGAGGAGCGCTTCTGAGCCACTGGCAACCTCTCTGGAAATGTTTGAGGGGCGGACTTGAAATCGGATTGCATTTGGCATTTTCTGTCAAACTTTTCTTTTCTATTTTTTCCTTGGTTGTTTGGCAAATGGAATAGTCATATTTCCACTTGGGAGATAAAAATCAAAAGCGGGCGCTTTCATGTGATTATTGTGGACTCTTTCTTATTGCTTGTCCAGTTGTGGGACCCGCGACCCTGATTTTAAATTTCTACCTGTTTATGATTGGTCGCGTCGGAGTCGTATAAATGGAAATGGTCAATTAAAAATTTGAAAATTTTGAAGTTATTACGCAAAATAAAACCAACCAAATATTTAAAATTAGTAGTGGATAGCGACAATTCAGGTGTGTCGTCTTTTACAAGTGTTAAATGGATTTCAGGTGGATCAACGCCAACTGTTTACTGAAAATAAAAAGATCCATGGCGTGCAATTTCCAAAACCAGTACAATCCTAGTGACTGGAGAGAGCTACTCCTCTTCACAATCATGCTATGATTATAGTAAGATTAAATCATAATCTTCTTTTTTTTTTAAAATAATGTACAATCCTAGCAACATTTTATTTATTTATTTATTTTTTATTTGAAAGCGATTTTTGTATTTAATACCAATTATGTTTTCTTTTTTTCTTTTTTCTTTTTTCTTCTTTTAAAAACTTTTAAAATACAACATAAGATTTTAAACATTTTTAATTTACAGCCATTCACCTTTCAAAACTCATATAAAGATACTCTACATGAATGGTTATATTTTTCTTCTTCCTGACAATATTTCTTATTCCATGATATGAAGAGTCACGTGATTTCCACCAACACGTGCTAATAAGTAATAGTATTTAACATACCACATCGACCAATAGAGAGGGGGTGATTTGCTTTATATGTACATGTCCACCTCCATCTAGCACGAGGTCTTTTGGGAACTCACTGGCTTCGGAGTCATAGGAACTCTGAAGTTAAGCGAGTTGGGGCTAGAGCAATTCCAAGATGGGTGACCCACTGAGAAATTGCTCGTGAGTTCCCAGAAACAAAACCTTAAAGGCAGAGAGAGGGGCCCAAGATGTTACATAGCATACAGAAGTTTGTGTAAAATTATGCATTTTTTAATATAGTTTAATTATGTAAATAAAAGCTCATTTGTGAGTGATTTTGGATAGATCAATAATCATTTTCATGGATAATAAAGTGATTTCAAATGAGTTTAAAGATAAAAAAAAGTGAAAGGCACTTCTCTTATGCTCTCCTCCTTCTAAAATCACTCTCGAACAATCTCTATTACGCATGTATGATATGAATAAATTCGTAATGATAAAAATTATTCTTAATCACTAAAGGTGACAAAAAAAGGTATGTACACCTTTTAAAAGCACAATTGATTTGACAATATTCGCATCCATTAATAAGTTTGACACATAAAATAAAATATCCATGCTTCTAATCCGCAAACTACTTGGACCTAAGTGCCTTTTTTTGAAGGGGGGGGGGGTGTTGTGGGTGTTGGGCGTGTGTGTTGTGCACATGTAGAGTAGATATCATTTTGTTAATTTACTTTTATATGAACAATGCTTGGCTCTTCATACACACCCAATGTTACAACTCGATCCTTAATTAATTCTTAATTACTATTTTATTCAAAGAAAGGACTACAATACTCTCAGAATATTTTATTAGGTTTAAAGTTGACTTTTTGATCGGAGAGGAATTTGAGAATTTCAGTTGTACCGTTGAGTAGAGAACTTCGAGATGAGTTCGTAGATACGTAGTGGGCTCAAATCCTAGTTGTAACGAGAGAGATACAGTTAAGTTACGGTAAGGGGCAAAATGGTAATTTGTTAGATCAGATTTTAAAGGATAGATAGTTAGTTATAAGTTGTGGCTTGGATAGAAGTGGTATCTCCGAGGCCTGCAAGGAGGGTATTGACAGTGTTAATGAAGTTGACGGATCAAGATTAGAGGTACGCCTAGGTGGAGAGAATTTTAGTTCTAAGACATTCTTAAACTAAGATAATGGAGTTCAATGTATATCATACTTATATTCAGTTGTGACCAATATTAGTAGAGGAAAGAATTACGTGTGGCTTGGTCCCTCTGTAAGAGTACGTAGGCAGCCTAAGGTTACAAGGTGCAGCCACGAGTGGAGTCTTTGAGGTTGTTAGTGTATTATTGATATTCTCGAAGCTGAGATGAACTTTATTAGCATAACAATTTGCTTGAATTGTTGAGGCCTGAGGCCAGAATAATACAACGATATTATATTTGTTTTTCCTGGATATAATTCAATACTTGTTGGCAGTTGGTGTATATGTATGTATATTTATGCTTGTTTTACAGGGGGAAAACTTTTTGGGAAATATCTATTTTATAGGGGAGACTCTACCGAATTTTCAGTAGAAGTCGAGCTTGGAATTTTTTTGGATTGAGTTTAGAAGGGCTTTTTGGTCATTTGTGCCCGGCACTTGGCAAGTGTCGGACACACACAGGGTTCGGCCTAGATTCTAAAGTGAAATTTGGGTCAGGTCCTTTCACCCAATTTCATCATTTGTGAGGAGGCAACAAGGTTATCCTGAAAATTGTCTCTTATTTTCAAAACTTCAAATACACATGATATTTTTGCGTGCTCCAAATCCATCACCATGGCCCATGTATTTTTAGTTCATGTTATTTTTTGAATTACAGCTACTGGGGAAGGGCTACTCTTCCTGAGATTCGAACGGATGACCAAGGGGGGAAGGAGGAGGGACCTCACCACTTAAGTAAACCCCTCGGTCTTTAGTTCATGTTCTTAGGTTTACACAAAGTGTAGATTTTTATAATGAGGGTCTTATCTAAAGTTCTTAGATGAGACTCTATCTTTTAACCGTTGAATTAAATTGATTAGATGTTGGATTAAATTGATTAGTTTGATCAAACGATTAAGGGATAGGGCATCATTTAAGGAACTTAGAGTGACTCAACACAAAGCTACAAAAGGCATTCGGCTAAGACAAAAGAAACATAAAATTTTAAAAATTGATGGTTCCCATCATAAATTCCATGGGCCTTACTCTCAACTCCACGAACAATTGGGCCTTCTTCATGGGTCTGCAAATTTTTTGTTGAGAGAGAAAAAAAAAAAAAAAAAAAAAAAAAGGGAAACAAATACCAGAATTCCGAAAAAGTCCACCGCCATGAGTCACTAGTCACTGAGTCATCGACAGGCTAGTCTAGTCACTACCACGATCCACGATACACTGCCGCCACTCAAACGATGAGATGACGACGAGAATGGGCACTCTCAACCCTACGCTGCTCAGAAGCATTTCGTTCCTCTGCGTGCGGGTCCAGCACCGGCGTCTGGGCCTTGGGCTGGTGGGCCCGAGTGGTAGGGCGTGGTGCAGCGGCGCGAGCGAGTCGACTCGGGCGGCGGGGCCGGAGGGTGTATTATCCTCTGCGGACAAGTCTACGCTGAGAGGAGTGCTGAGCGTCAAGGAGGCGCCAAAGTACCCAAGGTGGGACGACCCTGACTACTGTAAATGGAAGGATAAGGAAGGGGAGATTCTGAACGACATTGAGCCCCTCATTTTGCTCGCCAAGGAGATTCTTCATTCTGACAGGTATGCTACGAGCTTAGGTCCAGACTCAGTTTCAATGTAAACCTTGTTGGAAGCTATGGTGGTAGGTTTTTAGTGGTTTTTGGTGGTGTTTGCAGGTATATGGATGGTGAGCGCCTTTCAGCTGAAGATGAAAAGGTTGTGGTGGAAAGGCTTCTTGCTCATCATCCGCATTCTGAGGATAAAATTGGCTGTGGAATTGATTCTATCATGGTGAGTTTCTAGACCTCATAATCACAGTGATAGATTCTTTGTTGGAGTTGGACTATCATAATAATTCAAATGGGGATTGTTTCTTAAATATGATTTTTAAATTTGTACATGATGTTTATACCTTAAACAGTACAAGATACTGGCAAAAAAAGAAAAGAAGCTTAATTAGTATAATATTAATTAGTTTCTGTTTTTTCTTTTTACTGAATTTGACCATTCATTTTTTTCGAAAATATCAATATGTTTGCTAAGGATGGTTTGGAAGCCACCACTGGTTTTTGTGAACATCTATGCATGCCCCCTTTTTGTTTTCAGCCTCTGATTAATTAGGTGTAGTATTAATGCTGATCGCCGAACCAATTTTTGTGTCGGTTAAAAGATTTAACATGAAATTGGTGTCACTAATCTATGGAAAATGAACGTCTCTTTTAAAATTGTAGTCAGATACTAAATTATTTGTGGTGGTATCAAGGATGGTTTGAAAGCCTCATTGCTGTGAGTCACCTCACCAATCACCACTAGTGTGTGTATGCAAGTCTTGAAGTAGGATAGTTTAAGGAAGCTAGTCTGATGATGCTTTTGTGATGGTCTTTGGGTTAGGGAAATATGGGTTTGAAGGGTTGAAACCAAAGGTTTGTGTATTAGTTTTGAGGTATTCATATGGATTCTTGAAGGCTAAAACTTGCAGACGTTTGGAAGAGATGCTTTCTGCAATCTGGCAGCAGGTAGTTTGAAAAGTCTTGGTTGTTTTGACGGGTTGATGGAGGCCTAATGATTGTGGGAGCAATGTGGGATTAGAGAGGAGAGTAACTGACTTGGGTAGGCAAATAGGTTAAAGCAGCTAGCAAGTTTGTGTTCAAGTGAACATGTGAAGGTAATGGTGTGTAGGAGCAGGATCAATAATCAGGGTCAGAGACAGAGGTACAGGGAGGGAACCTAGGGAAGCATGTCTTCCATAAACCAAACACTTTTTTTTAATTAATCAAACTCTTTCATAGGTATACATCGACTCCAACATAGGATTTCACTAGTGCTCCTAATTACAGCTCGGGTAATTCTATTCACAGCAATCCTCCTAACCTTTATGGCCGAAAAGAAATTATAGTATCACCCATTTTACCCTTATTGATTTTTTTTATTTTTTATTTTCTTTCTTTATTTCTTCTTTCCTTGTTCCCTTTCTCTTCTCTTCCTGTCACCTCTTCCCCTTCCTCATTTCCCTATCCTCTTCCTCCCCTCCTCCACTGATAACCATGGTGCACACGACGCCAGAATTTTATAAGCAGTCAAGCCTTATTACTTGCAAATTGACTTTTATAAGCAGTTCTAAAACTGAATTACATGCAAATAGTTTTTTTTATTTTTTATAAAGAAGATATATGCGAATAGCGCTGCACAAACAAACACAGCTAAGAAGTTTTAAGAAAATTTCAACAGTTTTGTCAATAGAAAAGCATTTGTCTAGGCCAGAAGTTCTTTACATCCCCTGTGTAAGTGGGATCATTCATGTCGTGCAATAGAAGTAGTGGGCTACGCGCATTTGCGATTTTTTAGCCAGTAACATTTTTGAGAGCCGCATGTCTTAACCAATATAACAACAGTGAGGGACTTGAGATCTACTGGTAACTCATCCTTGACTATTGGGCCTTACTTTCCATTGTTTTTTGTTATTCATTCCTTTTCAACACAATTAAATGGTTTTGGACACTGATGAATGAACTATTATTAATGGTAGTCTCATTGTTTCTTTGGCTACCTTTTGCTTATGAGTTTGGTCCTGAAATGGGTAGTATGTTGAAAAGTAGAAATCCTTCTTTCTATGACTATTTCCATGAAATGAAACACACTCTCTCCCCTTCAGTCTGATTCTGATTTGTCATTTAATTTGAATAGAACTGAAAATGATTATTGGTTGGCATCGAGTTTTCAAGTTCTAATTGTTATCAGTAATATGTTATTAGCTAAGTCAGCTCACTCGGTTTTATCCTTTCCATTTCTTATCAACCTCTGTATTATGTGTACTGTTGTGTTTGCCTAGGATAATTAACCAATTCTGTCTAACTTTTCTTGCTGAAGGTTGATCGACATCCCCAATTTAGACACTCAAGGTGCCTATTTGTCATAAGAACTGATGGTATATGGATTGACTTCTCCTACCAGAAGTGTCTTCGAGCATATATCCGAGATAAGTACCCATCCCATGCAGAAAGATTCATTCGAGAACATTTTAAACGTGGTAGTGGCTAAATGCGTATCACTTGTAATGCTTGTATTGAAGTTTAATTTGGCTTTGGTAATTAGAGATCAGCATGATATGAAATTCGAATTTTTCTAGGGAAGGGGTACTATGACCCACATATAGCCTAGATCCACAAAATGTCAATGTAGTAGATAATCCTTGACTGACACTCAAATGTATCTTTAAGAATGAGGACGAAGAAAATGATTGGAGTGAACTTTGTTGACTTGCATTTCCTTTTGTGCGGCCTTGAACATATTTTCCAATTTATATGACATGTAAGGTTTTTTTGTCTGTCCTAGGAACTAACTGCCTTTGAGAATTTTATAGGATTGTTGAACTACTTAGCCCAATACCTACAGGTCCTCGAAGGTCATTAGACAACAACCTGGCTCTCTCACATTGTTTAGAAACTTTGTCATGCATTGTAGCTTCAATTAAAGAATTTAGATGGAGGAAATTACATAGTTCCTTATGTCTGCGATTCAGAAGTTGGGCCAATTCATTCCATCAGTCTAAGATGTTCAATCTTATGATCTTGTAGCTTTTTGGCTGAGCTTCAAAGGAGATCATAACATTGCAATTGTGAGAAAAACTGATGATTGAATTTTGTGTTTGTGTTTGGTAATAGTTGGATGCTGAATGGGTCTGGAATTCCATGGACCACACAAGAGGACTGGTTCAAATAAGTTTAGTTAGAAGTCTGATTATTTGAAATTATTTACCTAAGTGGTCCCATTCTTTGACTGACTACTAGATATTGAGTAGTTGAAACTGGTACTATGAATCAAAAGAGTCAAGCGCAGATCAGATGGGCACGCTGTGTAAGCTGGTACTTGGCTTTTTACAAGTCAAAACAGGGCAAGTGTACAACTGTTTTGTGTCTGCAGAAATGTGGTTAGTATTGAAGACAAAACATCATTTCTTCTTGGAAAATTCTAGACTAGCCAGACCCAGAATCAAATTAAAAACTTATGCTTCAATATATTCTCTAAAGTCTAAACATATGGGAAAAAAGATAATTATTTTAATTAAATACTTTTAGTATGAAGATAACTTTTGCAGAGTGAAGTTTTGGATGAAATAGAACTTACACCATTCACAAATAAGTCATTGCTAGACCAGTCGGGTAATTGCAAATTATATAAATTATCCGAAATGTCAGAACACACATAATGCAATATAAACAAGAATTTGTGTGAACAAACGTATAAACAAGAAGGCATGAATCTAGTCGTTAGAGAAAATGACCAGGTAATTGTGTAAATTTTTTAAAACATTTTTACCCATTTATTCGATGGTACTATTGGTATAATGATCTTGTGGCTATTCGCTTGTTTTGGTAAAGTTGTTTAATGCTTTGTGGTCTAAAACTGGTAGAATATTCTCAACTTTAAAGTTTCCCCACCCATGAGCTTTACTTTGCATTAATTTTTGAACAACAGAAAGATGGTAAAAACCAGTTGTTTCCCCCCTCTTTTATTGCTTTGTACTATTCAATTACAAAAGAGTGAATAACAGCAAATAAAGCTCGAAATTTTCTCTGCCATGCTATAAATAAAAAAAAACTCTCTGTATCTTTATGCTTGTAAAGAAGCAATTCCATAAGGGAAAGGGGAGGGTGTGTTTCTGTAGAAGCATGTTGTATTATTGTTGGTTTGTGATTGTCCCTTGCTGCAGGTGGGTAGATAAATTATCAAGTTTCATGGCAGTAAACAGGTGCTGCGCATTAAATAGGGATTGAACGACTCTTTCTCTGTCGATTACTTGTTTAGCATAACAATCTATGCATATGGCTAGCGGTTTAAAGGGTGGCTAAAAAAGACTCACTGTAGAAGCTATTGGGGAACCAACAATGGGAAAATACTTGAGTCTCTTTATGCGTGTTTTTCTCACAAACAAATCACAGTTTCACACGTATGCAAACTTTGACTGCATATGTTGGTTAGGCTAATTAGCCGGTAAATTAGATTAGTTTAGAGTAATGACTGTTTACCTGTAATGATTCTTATTATTTAATGCATGCATGGTGTGTGAAGTTTGAGAAAAGGTAAATTAGGGAAAAGTGGCTGATCTTAGCCTCTTGAGTAATCACAAGTCAACTCTCGTCTATCATCATCTCAGTAGTTACAATCAATAAGAGTAACTTGGTAGGGTGGTGCCATAATTATGAGACAAGCATTATGATTAGGTGGGGACATTATTCTGGGTGGGCCCCTCCTCTACATGGAGAGTGGCCACAGCTGGACGGAGAAGATCCATGTGGGCCCTCACCCCCAGAGCCCATATGATAGGCATGATGAGTTTTCTCTTGCTTGCTAATAGCCTAATACACATGGGGCTTAAAAGACCTCTACGATCTTGAACGAACAAACAAGGGCTGTGATTCTTGTGATGGTCTTATCAGCTATAGACTGCGAGCTATGACGATGGTTTGATGAGTTCCAATAAAGGGCTTTGCTTGCTTGCTTGCTTGCTTGCTTTCCGTTGCTGTGATTGAAATGTGAGGAAATGAACCAACTTTCTGAATCTTCAGAGAGTGGGCATATCTGACTTTGACCAGAATGATGAAAGAGGTGGTGTTGTTTTAGGAAAGAAAAAAAATGCTAATAATGATCGTATAAAAAAAGTAAAAGGTAAATTAGGAAAAGAAAAAAAAAAAAAAAAGGAGATTGCTTTTGGAGGCTTTGTAACAGTAAAACAGGGCCAACCTTTGTTCAGTTTTAGTTTTGATTTTAGAGGGGGGATATTTGAGTGCGTTGGGGTTGGTATTTGGAAACCTTCACCACCACCACCACCACAAATGCATAAATCACAATCTCATTGATGGAGTCTGAGTCTGAGTCTATAACCTGCTATAGCACCCACACTTTTTGTCCTCACACTATCTTCTTTCGCTCTCTAGCTTCATTTCTTGGAGAATGTACCCTATAAAAGGACCAAGAAAAGAAGAAAAAAAAATTAAAGCAACATCTCAGTCTTATTAGACTCTCAGCCCTAGAAAACCTCGACACCAAAAATAGTAAAGGGAGAAAAAATTTCTTGTAGTCTTATTAATCAACATGTTATAAGGTTAATTATCATTTTTTTTTTATATAAGCGATATTATGAGAGGAGAATTCGAGCACATGATCTCATATGCATGGTAACTGCTTTTAAACACTTGAGCTACAAGCCTCTTATAGGTTGATCAACATGTTATAAGGATAATATTACGAGAGGAATGATTCGAGCACATGACCTCAACTACTCTTATACACTTGAGTTACAAGCTCATTGTCAGTTAATCAACATTTTATAAGGATATTAGTAACGGAAACATGATTATAACATGTGTGGATGTAATTAGGGGGTAGTAGAACATGTATGTGGGATAAACGGTCGCGTCCCTATTGTTAAGAAACACGTAGAGTAGAGTACTGAATTAGCAGCATATACAGCAAACACTCAGCAAAGGGTTGCTTTTTAATCTTTTATTAGTGTTACATGGCATAGAGGGAGGGAAGATAAAGTCTGAGGAGCTTGAAGACATACAGTGATAGATACATAGTGTGTTCTCTCTCATCTGTAATTGTTGCTGGCTGTTGTAAACATAATGGTTGAGTGCAGCAGTGCAGAGAGAGACCACCTTTTCGTACAAAAGAGGAATTGAGTTGTCCTTCTGCTGGAGAGTTTATAATTCCAAGAAATATTCATTTTAAACTTGGCTTGTTGATCTCTGAAATTTTAAAGAATGCTTAATACCAGAAAGCAAACAAAATTATATAAATACAAATAATGAGCCTTCAAAAATCTTATAATCTTCTTAAAACTTAATTGGATTATTCAAAACTCATTACATGCAAAACAGTTCAGTTATGTGACTATAACCTGCCTTATGCGTTATGTGTTAATATAAGAGGGAGATTCAAACTTGAGACATTTGATAACATTGTGAAGAGAAGTAACACTAGATTAAGAGCTAGTTGATACAATAAAATGTCTCAAATACGATAGCAAACCGGGGAAAATAGCCCTGCAACAAATAGGATCATCAATATTTAAAGAAACAAATAAAGAAAAAGAAAAGAGTTGGCTCCCGGATGCCTTTACTTCTTCTCTAGGTTAAAGCTTAAAATTATTTGTATAAAGTTTCACTTTTCCTTTTACCAGAACCAATCAAACAAAAATCTTTATTACGAATTTATCAGTATAAATTAAAAACATACATAGTCAATGATAAAAAGCTCTTTATTCACCTATAGACAAGTATATAAGCAAATTTTATTACAATGTACCACCTATAACGATCTTCTTCTATTTGTTCGGCTAAAATGTAACGATACCTAAAAATTAAGATGTACATAGTTGATAAAAACAAAACAATTGTCATGGCTGATGGCACCCAACATAGAGATAGGCATCTACAACATGGTTTTAAATACTTGACACTTGACACCCTAACCATATCAATATCTCACCTAGCCCCACTCCCATGTCTTTTGAATGTCTAATAATATATGGAGATAATTTGTATATATGAGCTGCAGAAGCAAAGGCATCTGAGAGAGACAACTCTTTTCTTTTAATTTTCTTTTATATTTTAAATAAGTAAGATGAGATAAATTTATACATAACGTTATGTATGAATCATATGAGATGAGAGCTTCATCCCAAAAGCACGTAGTCTGACACCGATTCATGCACAACGGTCTTAAATCATACACAAAGTTGGTTTTGCACCACAAATTTTATGTGTAAAATAATAAAAGGTGTGAAAACAGAGCACAATACAAAAATGGCGATGCAATCTTGTGTCTAACCTACACAACACAAAGCTGCCAGCTCATTTGTTATCGTTGCAAATAATATTTTATAATATTTGAATTGGGAAAGAAAATTTCAAAACAAATTTATTAGCACCGATTTTGGTCGTTGCAATGTGCACCGGATTTAGAGGGTAAATTGTTTTTCGCGCGAAGGGCTCCCGCTCGCGCCAATTTCACCCACTCTTGCTGTATCCAAGACTAAAATATAAGGCCAGATTTATCCTCTGATAATAAAAACAAATAGAAAAACAAAATACAAATGATATAAAAATAATTAAATAAACACCCACAAATAACACAAGCGCAGAGCAGAAGATCCTCTCGTGTCTTGCCACTCATACCCCCCCCTTCTACCAGCTCAAAGCATTCTTTTTTATTCATATTTGGTGTGGATGTGCATGTTCATCACATGGTCATCTGATCAGACGGCTCATGGCATCAGACGACTTTGATCAGAGGGGGTTGATAGGGGGTGGGCCCCGAAATGCAAGGTGAGGAAGATACAAATGTCACGTGTCAACTTGTTGTGCTGCATGGCCCATTATGTATTAAGGTCCGGTGGATTTAGGCACGCGAGCTCCCCAATTGAAAAGAGCAGAGTTTTACAGTGACAGTAGGAAGGGAAAAACAAAACCAAACAAACAACCCACAAGTTATATATAAAACAGCATCTTTGAGAGTGGGTTGTGGTCGCTGCTCAGTCCCCCTCCCCTCCTCTTCCCTACTGCTCTGCTCTTTCAATCAGAGACAGATAGAATACTGAGAGAGAGAGAGAGAGAGAGAGAGAGAGAGAGAGAAGATGCCTAAGGCTGAGTCTTCAGGCCTCTCTTTCTTCTTCATACTCTCTGCCTCTGGCCTGTTCATGAAGGAATGAGCCCAGAACCAAACCTCTTCTTCTCAGAAGAAGATGGATCAACATCATCATCAGCAAGAAGTAGAATCAAGTGAAGAACAAAACCCAGTTTTCCTTTTGGATGCTCTGTATTGCTCAGAAGAGCATTTGGAGGAGCAAGCGAGTATAGTGGAGTATTTCCAAGAGGAAGATGAATTTGTAGGAGACAGTTGTTGTTACAGCAATATTTCATCGTATAAGCCAATAAAAGTTCCAATCTTGCTAGAGCAAGACTTGTTTTGGGACAACGAGGAGCTAATCTCACTGTTATCCAAAGAAGCAGAACAAAATGGTGAGCTTCAAAAACCTCTCCAAATCAGCTCATCTGTGTCTGGGGCTCGTAAAGAGGCAGTGGATTGGATGCTGAGAGTGATTACCCACTTCTCTTTCTCTGCTCTCACTGCCGTTCTTGCTGTGGATTACTTTGATAGGTTCTTCTTCAGCCTCCAGTTTCAGATTGAGAAGCCATGGACGACCCAGCTTGCTGCTGTGGCTTGTCTCTCTCTTGCTGCCAAAGTGGAGGAGACCCAAGTTCCCCTTTTACTGGACTTCCAAGTACGTTCATGTTTGATTGTTTAAAGCTTGTGATTTTGTGTCCATGTCCTGATTTGCTAAACCAATCTGGGTTTTTCTGACTTTTTTAAGGTGGAAGACAGTAAGTATTTTTTTGAAGCTAGAACTATTAAGAGAATGGAGATTTTGGTGCTCTCCACACTTCAATGGAAGATGAACCCTGTCACTCCACTTTCATTTGTCGATTACATCACAAGGAGGCTTGGGCTAAAACACCATCTCTGTTGGGAATTTCTCAAGAGATGTGAGCTCATCCTTCTGAATCTCATTTCAGGTAAAGCCATCACTAATCTTGCCCTTCCCTTACTCTCAAACTTGATCCCTTTTCTGCAATAACATAAACAACAAACAAAGTAAGTTCAAATCTTTAATCCTTTCTTACAATATTCTTGGCCTTTTCTTTGAATTTTAAAATTGCAGATTCTAGGTTCATGTCTTTCCTTCCATCTGTAGTGGCCACTGCTACAATGCTGCACGTTGTCAACAATATAGAACCCTGTTTACATGTCGAATATCAAAACCAGCTCTTGGGCATTCTCGGAATTGACAAGGTTTGTTCATCCTTTAACCCGAATCTCCAAGTACCAATCTTTCCTATACTAAAACATGGAAAGTTTGAATTTTTTATCGAAGTTCTCAAATTCTGATTGAATCTTAAACAGGACAAAGTGGATGATTGCTACAAGCTTGTCCTGGAATTGTCATCATCAGGAGGCCATGGCAAACCATCCAACAAGCGCAAGTTTGGTTCAATTCCTGGCAGTCCAAATGGAGTTATAGACATGTCATTTAGCTCTGATAGTTCAAATGATTCGTGGGCCGTGGCCTCATCAGTCTCATCTTCACCAGAGCCTCTGTCAAAGAAGAGGAAGCTCAGCCACAACCCAAATGCAGAGATTCTCAGCTTCATCCCTCGCTAGTTACTCAAATGGTTCCCACCTTTTTTCATTAAGGACCCAAAAAAAAAAAAAAAAAAAGTCTTTCCATGTCTAATAAGTACTTATGTTCTTATGCGATTTGTTAAATTGCATACCATCTCTGAAACTTTCATCCTAATTTTCCCAACCAAATTCAATCCACATACTCAATGATCTCTGGACTGTTCTGTGGATGGTGGATATATGGGATTAGGAAACAGAGATGGTTTGCATTTTATCCGGAGGAAAGTTTTTTAAGAACATGAACATAGCAATGAAGAGTGTACTTGCAGCAGGCAGTATTATTATATATCTCTACTCATAAGCCTCTCTTGCATGGCCTTTCTAAAGAAAAAAACAAAAAGAAAACAATAATATCTATGTGGCTTTTTCTTCCACATTATTATAAGCTTCTCATTGCCCATCATTATTAATTTGTATAAATACGTACCCAACGTTAACATTTGGTTAGTAGCAAATAGCAGTCGGCAATCCAAAATACAAAACAAAAGAAACCCCAAAAAATTTCTGCATAATTGAAACATGAAAATAACACATGTGGTCTGATTTCTTGAAGAATTAAAATGAAAATTTTGGGAGGAAAGGCCTGTTATGCATGTGGTTAGAGGAACATGCTGTCGGCCACAAGCATTTTAGGTGTTGGAAAATATTGCGAGTATAAGTTGGAGTTTTGACCTCGATGGATGAGCTAAATCTTGTATGACTTTGGGTTTGAAATTTGCCCTAATCACTTGAACAAGACCAACAGGTGTAACCCACCAAATCTCTAACACCGTCCACCTCGACTTTCAATGCATGCCTAAGCCTTGCCTCTCTCCCCACCTATATGCTCCTGTAATATTTACTAATTTTATTTGTAGTAATTAATGGACCATTTTATATCAATATTAACATTGATATAAAATGGACCATTCAATATTTCCAAAGTGCATTTCTTGTAATTATACATTTATTAGCTTTAGTATCTTATTAACAGTGGCATGGCATCCCCCACCAAACAAGGCTAGGTCAAATAGCAGAAATTTTTTATTTTTTTATTTGGTAACGGGAAATAATGCAGTAATACGTGAAAAAGTTATTTTGCATATCATTACGCTATTGATTAGGGATAACAAAAAGTGCTACCCCGTTGCATGAATGTCTCTATTATAAACTAGAGCTACAAATAATAACGAAAGACCTTTGTACTATGTATCTAGATATGCGTTGCTTAGCAAATGAGATTTAGATTGCTCCCACCACATTTGTAGGCAAGAATTGGACCAATCGATCTCACTTAATAGTGGTTAATCATTCACAAAAGACACCCACAATAAGCACTACATGTGCTTTCTACTAGCTCCCACAAGAAACAATTTAATGCATGCCTACTGTTAGAGCTTACTTAGGTACAATTTATTCAATCTCCTAATTATTTTCTAATGCACCGCGATTGGCGGAGTAAATATAAAATAAGAAGCTGGCTCAAATTTCCGTTGATATATATTGACCCTTCTCATATACTATATAAGTAATCTATTCCTAGATTTGGTAATTGCCACTATAATAATACATATAAATATTGCATTGAAGTGTCGCACTTGTGTAGAAATCTCTTGGCCTAGTCTATGTAGAAGAAGAAGAGCATGTGGATGAAAGGTGGAATTATGGAAAAGAGACACCAAAAAAGGAAGTGGAGAATTTAGAAGATTAAGAAGAAATTAGTTTGATAATAAACAATACTATTTCCGTTTGATACAAGTTTTTTTTGAAGAAAAAGAAAAACATGCGTACAAAGGAAAAAAAAAATAAAGAAAAGGTGAAAGGGGGTGGGGGGAATGCTGAAATCGGGGAACAATATCTTTTGATTTTGTGTGAGATGTCTTTGTTGTTCCTTACACTTTGCTTGCTTTTTGGGCATAAGACTATTTAATACTGTAGGCGTATTTTCAACCTAAAAAGAAAAAGGGAGAAAGACAATGATAACATACGGATTGTTTGATAAAAAGTCCAGAAAGAAAGAGAGAGCAATGGGTTCCAGCATTTCACATTTCCTCATCTTTCTTGGTTGCTGCCCTCTTTCTTTCAACTCCTGAAAGCTCACCCCTTTTCTTTTTTTATTTTTTTATTTCCAAATTCCAACAATTGTATATCAATTGAATTGACTAGTTGCTCAAGTATGTAATATTTATACCTTCATATTAATAATTTTGTCAATCATTTACAACCGTTCCGTTATTGAGAATGCGAACAAAAATTTCAAATTTCAATCAATATTGGAGGTTTTCAATGCGAGAAGCTATTATGGGGGGCCTCACTTTACCTTTGATTCGGCGCAACTATAGTTGGGTCAGAGAGATTATCATTAATCCCTGGCATACAGTTTTGGCGAATTAATTCATGAAAAATCACACATTCTGCTCGTGAGTGGCTTAATTAATGATAAGGCGACCCTTATATATATATATATATATACCATAAATCGCAATATGTATCCAAATAATTGGTTTAAATTGGCAACATCTTTATCATCATTCATATCAATCCCAGGTTTGGTTGCAGTTGTTGCAGAGTGTAGCAGCAGTACAGTTGGATTATTTTATCCTGTATGATCTAAACCACAGGATTGGCATCCAATGGGCTTGGCTGGGCTGGTCTGAACTGGACTGATCTGGGCTGCTTATTGTCTCTGGTATATAATGTGTCACTTTCCCATGAAATGCCAAACGTACTATTCAGATTTCAGAGGCTCTCTCAGACTTTTTAACAAGTCGAGACAGCCCTGCACTGCCTTTGGTTCTTCCCTATTTGTTTTTACGGAAGATGCATGGAGCTGGCTGGGTCATATGCTTTGAAAGTATTCTTACATAATCTGTTTGAAAACAAAATTAAACAAGGGTCCATTATTTTTGGCCAAACCATGCGGCCAATGCCATGGCCGTACAAAAGTGGTCCACAATATGATTATGATAGAGTATTGGTTAGCTTTCAGCAGCCGTGGCAGCAGCAGCAGCAGCAGCAGTGGTCCAATCTTTTAAATTAAACTTGTTTCTTGGTTTGGTTTGGTAGGTAATTTTCTGTTTTCTATTTGCCTTTTGTTCATCATTCTGTTTTTTTAACATTTTGCTGTGTTAACATTTTTTTACAGTGAAATTCAAAAGGTCAAAAAATATAATTACTTACAAGTACATTATCCAATCAAGAGTGTTTTTGGACAGAAAAACTCGTATAAAATGAAAATAACGAAATAATATTATCCTCGTTGCACAAAAGTGTTTCTTGAGGACAGTGGTTACGTCTTGAGATGAGATACATGAAATGATAGTCTGCAAATGACCTTTAGGCCTCCTCAAGTGTCCAGCTATGCTGGGAAAAAAGAAAGCAATATTACTAGATTTTAGCTGTGTAGATCCACCTCTGCAGGCGTTTGGATTAGTTAATTAATATTGGTGGCAACCAATAACTCAACCATTTGGCTTTGCCCTGACAAGGTTTCTGTGTATACTTAATTTAGCAGAGATGTAAATCTTTTGTTTTTTTTTTTTTTGTTTTGACTTGAGAGATAGGGACAATATAGCATTTATGCTTGTTGAACTTATCTGTTGTCTTTCCTTCGTCTTGGATGGATGAATTACAGTTCCTGTAATTACCCTACCCTTTGCATATATTTTACATTTTACATATTATTTTTACAGAAAACAGGCGACTATATATGGATGAATCATGAATGTTAATTGGCAATTTGACTTGGACAAAACTTGATTACTAAAGATAAACAAACTTAAATATCATTGAAGGTTGAACGTAATTAATTAAATACCAACTAACTATTAATCTAGCAATTTTTCTCTTTCTAATATAATAAAGGAGGTTTTACATTCGGATTCCCGATCTCTTGTTATTGAAATTTGAAAGAGGCTTTAGCTCTGTTTTTTCAGGAAACCAGTTTTGTTCTTTGTTCACCTTTCTGGGGTCCAACACGGGAATTGTCCATCAATATGAGCCCTACAGAATTGAAGTGAAGGCCCGCATGAAAGAAGAAATGTACTTTTGATAACTAATTGGTCAAATAACAACTGTTGAGATTTACTTTCAAGTCTCTGCATGAATTGGGCTTTGTTAGAATGTACGGCTTTGACTACACACTTGACCAATCCAAGCTTCATACATAGAGTTAGGGGAGTTGGGCGTCATGATCAAGCCCATTGGAATCAGTTAGAGAGTTGGACAACAGAACTTGGGCTTTCACATGAAAATTAAGAAGCGACCCTACAATCATTTTATTTTTTTTTGGGTCGAGACAAAGCCTACAATCATTTTTTTTTAATTATAAGAGCCATGGATAAAACTTGATTATCGGTATTGCTAATAGTGGGCCGCTGGCCCATCTCTCTGAAATTTAATATGGTATCAGAGTGGGTTGATTGGCTGAGCTTGAATTGGGCATTTACCTTAACCCAATATCCCCTACCTTAATATGGTATCACATGTTGGGCTTGAATGTTTACTAATACCCCCTACCTAATACGTGGTGTTCACGTGTCGGGCTTAAATGATTGACTCTGATGTAGACTTGGCCCACTATGTGGTGGTTCCACTTGAAGGGGCGTGTTAAAGAATATAAGTCTCACATCGAAAACTCGACTGAATAAAATACAATATATAATGAATTGTTCCACAATTAATATCACCGATGCCCTTTGTAATAAAACTTCATACTTACTGGACTTCGTGGGTGGTTAAATTGGGGACAATATCGGTATTGCTAGTATTGAGCCGCTAGCCCATCTCTCCGAAATTTAACAAATGATACTCCACAAGTTCTCAAACAATCCCAAGTTACGTTATTTTTGCAATGCGGATAGTGGGTCTCAACACTCCACAATGCTTCATATTAAAGTATTAAACGACTCGATAACATTTCTATATATCATCTTAATCCGGTCTATAGTTCGCCCATTCCGCAAAGTATAGTACCAATGATAAGGAGAAAGTGCCAAAAGTTCTTAAACCATTTCAAAATATGCAATATTTCTAAGACAAAATATTGGGTGCTAGTAAATTTAAGCATTTAGTGTGCATGAAATTAGATATGGCGAGGAATATGTTGGGCTCGTTCTCTTCTGCCTCCCACTTGTCCACCTGTGTGTGTGTGTGTTGAATTGCCTCAACGAAGGGTCGAAGAGTCAAGAATACTTGTCGACTCATCGGGCGACAAAGGCACCACACACCAAACCAAACAGAAGAGTGCTCAAGTAATAAGGCCAAACTTGTACTGTGTGGTTATAGCTGTTCTGGAAGGTCCATGTTCGTCTCAGTCGAGTAGCTAGTAGCTCAGTGCCCAGTGTGGGAGAGAGAGAGAGAGAGAGAGAGAGAGAGAGAGAGAGAGAGAGAGAGAGAGAGTTGGCCATTTTTCTGTTGCTAGCTGGTTGTTCCATCTCTTTCAAAATCTAAATGTTATGAGGTCCTCCAACCACTCAAATATCATAAAGACCCAAATTGGTGACATTGATTAGCATGGAAATTTGGCCTCTTGTCAATCAGATCGAATTGGTCATTTTGGCTCGTCGCACCCACACGCCCACTTGCATTATCATATTGTACGGATTAAATTTGAACAGTAATATTGTTTTGTTACAGCTTATTTATTTTGCATATTTGATCATTTTGATAGGACATATAAAAAGCACGTGGGCTTTATGTCCTATCTGAATATGTGATATCGGTGCACCACATTGGGACAAATCCAAGTGTTTCACGTTCTATTGGTTCGTCCGTTGATATTTACTTTTATACAGGGAGGGAACAAACCTAAGTGCCATGCCATGTTCTTCGCACACCAATACTATACTAGTGGTGATAATTTTCTGGATGAGGAGGGATGAAATGACGATTGGGAGGCAAATAGGCTTTCGCGATTTTGACTGGATCTGCAAGATGATTGTAACAAGGTCAATCATAAAAAGACGGGTATTACTTCTGTGAAGGTATGGGGATGTTTTTGTGTAATTTACTGGCGATTGGGTGTCAGAATGAGTTGTGACTTGAAATGGATCATAGCTAGACACTAGAGCTGACTAATAATTGGGGCGAGGATGACTGATTGTAGAACCAAGGGATGAAAATCGATTGATGACTTGGAGTGGTGGATATCCTGGGAAATCGATGATTTGGGGTGGTGTATTTTTTGCTGTAGTTAATGAGGAGGGAAGCTTTCTGGTTGTTGAGGGTTTCATCTTTGACCGATTTTTTATTCGCCATTCCTCTGTTCCTGTAGAAATTCTCTGGTAAGAAAATCGAGAATACTATTTTCATTGCCTTTCAAATATTCAATATCGAAATCAAATATACTTAATATAGTCTGCCATCTTGCAAAAGTCTGTTCTCTTGTGGGCGTACTCCACATTGTATTTCATTAATTCAAAATATCTATTTTGTAGGTAATCATTCAAAGATTATCTCTATAAAAATAAAAAAAAATCACTTGAATCTGATATCATTTGACCACTCAATTGAGTTATTGAAATTTTAGTACTTTATTGAAATACTGTGTTCATTGATTTTGTAGGACACAGTTGGATGTCGAAACGGTTTCTGATTTGTCTAATTCTTTGCAAGGATAATCTATGAATGTAGACTTAAAAAAATAGACGGTTTGTGGGATCCCTCAAATAATTTTATTTAAAGGACACCATTTGTGGGGCAAAAAATCACTTGAATCCGATATCATTTGACCACTCAATTGAGTTATTAAAATTTTAGTACTTTCTTAAAGTACCGTGTTCATTGATTTTGTATGACACAATTAGATGTCAAAACGATTTTCGATTAATTTAATTTTTTGTAAAAATAATCTATGAAGAAAGACATATATATATATATATATATATCTGGTGAGTGGTAGGTTGATTGAAAAAGACTTCAAAGGTTATTTGTATATAATTTTGACATGGTACTTAACCTTTTGTTTTCTTCTTTGTCTCTGTTTCCTATGAGGTGCAAGTTAAGTGGTCCTTTTTACATCTACCACTTATGTGGTCTCGCATCTCGCCATCTTAAATTCATCTTTAATTGGTTGTAATTATAAATAGAGATATTTAGTGATATATCTATTCTTAGCATTAATATTATAGATAAACCATACACCATTGAATTTCTATAAACAAATTCAAAACAAATTCAAAAAATATCAACTGGCCTTATTGAATTTAATATTGATTATTAAATTACTTTAATGCCCTATTGAGTGTTTTGAGTATTTTTATGAGATTTTGGGGTTGGGCTTATTTTAAGAAATTGATGTCAGTTTTGTAATTTATAAGAAGTTAAAAGCCCATTTGTTATGTTGTAAACAAGCTTTGGGTGTATTTCTAAAGTCCATTTTATATATAGTATTTTTATAATTTGGGCCCCTATATTTGGTATGATAATGAATCTCCCATATAAATATTGACTGCGCACAATCGTCATGGCTATGGGAGCCAAAATGCACTAGGGTTTGTGGATAGCTCTCTTTATGTATAACATGTGTTGACTAAGAAACATCTTAGTTTTCGTTTATTTGTCAGCTCTTATGCGCAGGTAGATCACTGGAAGTCATATTTTTTCCAGATCTATTACGGATGCGGTGGTGGGTGTGGCCGCAACGGCACTTCTTCAGGTGGTGGTAGTAGGCTTTGTTTAGACTCATGGGTTGATTAGAGTTTTGGTTATGTTGGGTTTTGGGCTTTGTTTGGGCTTATGATTAATTGTGGTGATGTTGGCTAATAGTTTTGGCGCGGCTTTTGTTCGCGTTAGTTTTGCTTTTAGCAAGTTAGTTTGTTGCCCACTTGGGATTGGTATTTTATGTCTTGTTGATGTCTTTGATTGTATCGTTGAAGTTTATCTAATGAAGTTTCTATTTGATCCAAAAAAACAAAATCTTAGTTTCCTAAATCAATGTAGCTAATTTCATGTTTACTTTGTATATCTAGTAGGTGTTTCACATGTCGTATATTCCTAATGCACTTGTAATATCTTCATTAAAGATGATTAGCCTTTGATGTCAAGTTCAGTGGAAAATGACTTTACCTTGCAAATCAGAGGTCTTAGGTTCGAACCTTGATGACATCTTTGTTTTATGTGTGTGAGAAAAACCTCATCTTCTTATAGTTTAGACTATCGCTTGTATTAAAATAAATATAAACAAATTAGTCTTTGATTTGTTTTGACATTTTTACCTAAAAAGCTTATATATAGTATAGATTCTTTTATTGTTCCTTTTACTGCTGAGATCTTTTATTATTGTGTACCTCCGAATTTACCCTAGAAAAAAAATGCCGACAAAAGGTTAAATGATTGACAAAGATCTATGGATCCATTTCATTATGAGCTTTTGATTTTCCTAATCATGGTGTGGTTAAAATAATATTGTCTCTAACAACACTGAGTTTAAAAGAAAAAAGAAACTTTACTTGCGCCCCACAATAGCCGAAAGGGCCAACTGTAGAGGATTAGGGGCCAAAAAACACGGGACAAAACCCATTTTTAGTTAAATTATATTAATTAAGTAAATAATTTAACGGGGGGGCCGCGGAGGCAGAGAAGCCACTTTGTTGTTGGGAGGAGAAGGGGGTCCTTTTGTCTTTTTAAGAATGAGTAGCGGAAAGTTGGGAGATACTGCACGACAATAGGACAGAACATGTGATGCGAATCTTTTGAAGCGCACAACAAAGCACAGTGGGGTCCTTTAGGGAGCCTTTGCCAATTCAGCAGTGGACCCCAGAAAGCGATTGTAGGAGGAGGGAGAGAGAGGTATCATATTTGAAGATTCCGTGGCTCTACACTCTAAACTGCAGTCGTAGGATCCACCCACCCACTGCCCATGAACGACGTGGCGTTTTCCAATTTACAATGCATCTCTCATCAAACCAATCAAAAGTATTTTTGCAGTTTATTATATTTTGTTTGTGTTTTAATATGCCTACTTGCAGTGCATCTCGATTCTCAAAAGTGTTTCTGTTTGGAAATGCGTTCTGCATACTCCTCCATTACCATTAACAAGTTACAACCAGCTAGCTGCCTGCCTTAGCTACTTGATGTTGATAGTTTCAATCTTTATTGTTATATTGTTTAATATTGCATGATGTCGATACCTAATCTTTTCCCCAAATTGTTTGGTGTGTTATATGTGCTTCCACCATTTTTGCGTCAATGATTAAGACGATGTCATTCTCTTTGAAAAACCTCTCCATGTGCATGCATATTAATGTGATAATAACATGCATTAATATGCCTCATATATCGTTAAATATTTGAATGCTACGCACAATAAGTTTACTCTTTTGTGTGAGTGGTGTGTAGTGTGTGGTGTGTGTTGTGTGTATAGAGAGAGGTGTCAAACGGGCACTCTGCCTTTTGAGATGATGAGGGTTTTAAACCCATATCCAAATATGAGTGTCATTCTCAAAAAATGACCTTAGTGAGGTGAGTTAGCAAGAAATGACGCATACAGAGTCATACTTGAATATAGTGGAAAATTCATAAGCACTAAAGAGAACATGTGGATCCCAATTGCACCATAATTAATCTAGTGATAACAAGTAAGTTGAAACTTGAGATGGCATATGACTCGAAGTTGTTAGAGGCAGATCATTGATTGATTTGCATTAGTTAATTAAGTAAAAAGAAAGCTCTTTCAGGACAGTAAGAAGCAGGTACAAGTTATCTCAAAAATGGATGTTTACGTGCTCCAATGGGGATGCATGCATCAATTTCTAACTACGGACAAAAGGAATTTACCAAATATATGAATGAATGAGGATATAAAATTTTCAAGCTCTCACCCCACCACCTATACCAAAGTTAGGCCAAGACAGTAGCGGATTTATTAAGGCGTAGTTGTATTTTTTCTCGCTAGAAAAATCATTGTAAGGGTTTTAAATTGTCAATTTGCTCAGCTGGTGTACATATTACTTTATTTCTATTTTCAATATTTAAGTAAATGTCTTTGTTCTTTTACTTTCATTTATTTTTATGTTATCCCATTTACTTAAGTTTATAATGTAAATAAGGAAGTACCTCTTATTTGGATTCAAATAAAAATACTAAAAAAATCAAATTCCCACCAAATCAAAATATGAAAAATTAGTTTTAGTGCAAAATACATTTATGCTAAAAATGATGGCTCATTAAGTTAATATATATTTCATATTAAAATCCCATAAAATCAAATTTTCTTATTTGATGTGTAAGGAATAAAAGCCGCCACAAATTATCTTAAGAAAATGATTATTTTGAAAAATCATTTTCATACTTAGTCAATATTTTTACATAAAATAATTTTTCATGTATGATATGAATGCATGAAGGAATCTAAAGTCAATTTAGATAAAAGCCTTAAATGTTCAATCTATAAAGAGTTTTTAGCTTTTCAAAATTGCACATCCGCTCAAAAATTCATGGGTCCGCCAGTGAGTCAATATGAAATATAAACCATAGATACAACATAGGTACACTGCGGATGACGTGGCCACACCACACCCTCACATTTCAAAACTAAAAACTACATCTAGACCACATGATCGTCTCACCCCTTAGGACACAGGTCGGCAGAAAGAAAAAAAAGCTTGGTAAAATACTTGGGTTGTTTGTACACACACAGCATTGTCTCACACAGCATTGCCCAATCATAAATTTCATGTTAAATGGTGATTTCGTCCCAAAGGCATGCAAGTTTGATGGCAGGTATGTATGCATGTCAAATTATCTCATTAACATATTCATGACAAATTAATATTTACCAAAGATTCTACATTTCAAGATTTTTTGGGGTCTGGAATTAGCTTAATTTGGGAACAATAATTATTATAAAAAAAGAGTTAGTGAATTTGTTTGGGATTTTTATAGATATGTCACATGAACTTATAAATCAGTTTCAATTTGTCATATTTAAAAAAAAAATTAAGTGAAATGTCACTTTGATTTTTCAAAATCCGTGATTTGTCATTTGACTTTAACACCATTTATTTTAAAGATATTTAGTCTTTCTAGTTTCAATGGTTTTTTAAAAATGAAAAAATCATTATAATTTTTTATTATACATGCCCAAGAAAGAGAGAGAGAGAGAGAGAGAGGGTGGGGGGGGGAAGAGAGGTCTCTTTTTCTCAATTTTTTTTTCCTTGAAAATAGAAAGACTAAAATATCCTTAAAAATAGATGGAAAATTAGATGATGTTAAGTCATATGACAAATAATAAATTTTGAAAATTTTAGGTAAAATTTCACTTAATTTTTTTTTTTTAAAAGTAACAACTTAAAATTGAGGTATAAATTGAGGTGATATTTCTACAATTAGCACAATTTGTTGATGTACCACCAAAGATTAAAAAGACAAACGACGTACAAAAGTGGAATTAGTGGGTGCAATGTACATGAACACTAAAATGTGTTGCTGACGTGCCCTGTCTCGTCCCCCAACTTTGGGAGTGCATCTATCTTCGTCAATTAGTATTTGTTTAATCTTATGGTCAGGAATTTTTTGAAAATAAATTTGTATAGAAATGAAACTTGAGATCCTAATCATAGATTAAATCAAAGTTGCATACATATGACTTTGCGAAATAACATATGTGTAGGATTTCAATTTGATTTAGTCTTTACGCTTATTGGCTGAAATGTTTGAACGAGCCTTATGCATATCTGAGAGCTACATCCTCACTTTGTCACCAGCCTAAGCAAGATTAGCCAATCATCACCATTCTTACCATTTCATTATCACATGAAAATTAAATAATAATTAAATTGACAATGGCCATGTGGGGAATATAAAAATCCAGCATCGGAGGGACCACCGCCTTTGAAATTAATTTTGGTCCGCCGCCAGGCCCGCCCCACCTAACTTGCTATAAAGAAATATGTAGAAAGAAAGAAAGTCACGTGAAATTAGAAGTTCATAGGTCACTTGAAATTAGAAATTTTACAAGTCACTTTATTTTAAATAACAACTGCACCATGCATATTTAGGTTTGGGCAATTAATATCTAGAGATATTTAGTGATATATCCATTTCTAGCACTAATATTATAAATAAATCCTACACAATTGAATTCCTATAAACAAACCCAAAAAAAACTCAAAAAATGATAGCTAGCCTTATTGAATTTAATATTGATTATTAAATTACTTTGATGCCCTATTGAGTGCTTTGGGTATTTTTATGAGATTTTGGGGTTGGGCTTGTTTTAAGAAATTGATGGCAATTTTGTAATTTATAAGAAGTTAAAAGCTTTTTTATTATGTTGTAAATGGGCTTTGGGTGTGTTTCTAAAGTCCATTTTATATAGGGTATTTTTATAATTTGGACCCCCATATTGGGTATAATAGTGAATCTCCCTAATATCTAATATAATGACATTTATATATTCAATTAAAGTTAGGCATGAAAACATATCAAGATACCAAGATTCCGTTTGATTCATAAAAAAAGAATCTTTGAAATGAGAAATTAATTATTTTTTCATATTTAATAGCTCTAGAGATGGAAAATAAAAAGGCATTAGAATAACTCTTCTTCGATAAAGAAAGGGCAAAGGGGGAAGCCTAAACAAATATCACAAGAAGGAGAAAGCAACAAAATGGTTAGTCGACCGAGGCTTTAATTTTGTCCTTAAATTATTAGCCCATGTTCAATGTAAGATTACGGGAAGAGCTCTTTGTATTTATTTGCACGATTGTCGGGGCTCAAATATTTTTTTCCTTATAATACAATAACTCCACCTGCAGGTGTTGCGTTGTTCATGACTAGACCTAAGTACCCGATTAAGCTGCTGTTAAACCAGATTAGGGAAGTTGATGGGTTTGAAATTCGTCAACACATGAAAGCATATCGGTTAATTAAACCTTAAATCATGATATCTTATTTTATGGAATGAAATCTCACGACAAACCATCATTAATAAATTATAGATACATACGATTACTTTTAACAAATTTTCTATAAATTTAACATATTCTGAAACATGTAAAAATTTACTCCATACTCGCTCAACTTTTACCTCACGGCCAACCCTACCTTTGCATGTTCAATATTTCTGATTCTAGTGACAATTAGTATAGTAAGTGTTCTTCTTGTTTATAGTAAATTTATCTTTTCCTCTTGAAATTCATTTTTTATTGTCTACAACCCATCACGTTATTTTCTCTACAAATAAAACCCTGACTTCTATAAGAAAAACTCAATAACTAGGATCAAATTAAGCTAGTTACCTAATTAAACTACAAATTTAATTTATTAAACTTTTTAGATTCCAAAAATACCCCTCATTACAGTACATTTCCTCAATTAATTGCGTTGATTTATTTTTATACTCTTGATTATATTTTTCAACTGATTTGGTGTAGTTTAATGTTTTTTTTAAAAAAAAAATTGGAGACATTCAATGTTCTTATTTGTTTCTTTTACAATCAATTTAGTTTCTCTGTGTTCTTTTGGTGTGGGAATTTTTGTGTGGCAATGTATTCAATTTTCATTCCATCAATTGTTACCAATTCTCTTTAATTCAAATTTCGCTTATAGAGTAATGTACCCATTCTTTTAAATTCAAAATTATTATGTATCTATTTTAAATTGTATTTTAAAAGATAAGAAAATCATTGTACTTAAAAATATAGGTAAATTAATATACATAGTCTTAACGAAGAACATAAAGAATTATAGGTAAATTTACTTATATAATCTAAATTAGAGAAATGGAAAATATAAGTGCATATAGGCAAATAGTTTACCTATCTAATATAGGGTAAATGTACCAATCTTTTTTTTTAAAGTTGAAAAATAGGTGAATTTATACAACTAGTATAGTAAGTGAAAAGAGAGAATTGTAGAGAAACACCAAATTAAATTGAGCTCGTGCATTTACGTAAAAATATGGTCTTTCCAAAACTAGGACACGAAAAGACGCCTTTTGAATGTGTGGGACAGATCAGGACCTCCCGCAACAAGTGGTAGGCAGAGGCACAGACACAAATGCGATGCAGGGAATCCCGATTTATTTATTTATCTCGGTTTTTGTAACAAAGAATCCTAATTTTCATTTTTCCAATTTTATTTTTTGGGCCCAACAGAAGATTCCCCACCTAATTTAATTAAATTTTAAGATCCGGGTTCAAAGGGCATTTGGAGTCCGCCAGCGCCTATATAAACCTCCCTCAGCCCCCTTCATACTCGCAGCCACAACATATATAGAGAGAGAGAGAGAGAGAGAGAGAGAGAGAGAGAGAGCTAGAGAGTGAAACGGAGAGACAGCAAAGCAAGTCCAGAAAGAGGACACAGAGAGAGCGAGAGACAGGCAGTCAGAGAGAGAGAGAGAGAGAGAGAGAAAGAAAATGGGCGGGTGGGCAATCGCTGTGCACGGCGGCGCTGGTGTGGATCCCAATCTCCCGATGGAGCGTCAGGAACAGGCCAAACAACTCCTCACTCGCTGCCTCAATCTCGGCATCTCTGCTCTTCGTTCCGATCTCGCCGCCATTGATGTTGTTGAGCTTGTTGTACGTCCCTCTCTCCACATTTCAATTCTCATCAAATCCCTTACTTTTTTTTTTTTTTGCTATTCTTTAATCCATTTGATTTTTAAAAAAATCTCATTTCTTGTGTTTACGTTGTGGGTTTTCTCTGTAACCAAACATGTCCCGAGAATTTTCCCGGACATAACGAAAAAAACCTTCCATTTATGTTTCCGAGTTTTTAGTTTTGTCTTAGTTTGCATGCTTACTTTGTCCACTCCTTATTTTACTCTGCTAGCTGGCGCTCAATCATGCATGCTGGACTTTTTAAATTATTATTATTGTTTTTTTTAAATGTGCCAGTGTACATTACTGACTATTTTTGTTGTGTAACATAGGTGAGGGAATTGGAAACCGACCCCTTTTTCAACTCCGGCCGTGGATCTGCCCTCACTGAGAAAGGTACGGTGGAGATGGAAGCCAGCATCATGGATGGGCCCAAGAGACGATGCGGCGCCGTATCGGGCTTGACCACCGTTAAGAACCCGATCTCGCTGGCACGTCTCGTCATGGACAAATCCCCTCATTCCTACCTCGCCTTCTCCGGCGCCGAAGACTTCGCCCGGCAACAGGTTTGTATATTTACACTTTGGTCCCTATAGTTATCAATACCAAATCGAAGAACCAAAGTCTTCTTTTGATTCTATAAAAAGTAAAAAAAGAAAAAAAATACTCCTGTCTTTTTCAGCAGGTGTAGGAATCTAGTGCGAAGATTCCACGTATTCTTTCCAGTGCCACACGTCTGTTTAAATAATTATTTTACTAGATCTCCTAATCTGACAATTTAATAATATTGGATGTAAAAAACAATTTAATAATAATATTACTATTTTTAATACATATTTTTCTGGACAAAGATCTTCCTTTTTTTTTTCCTCTGTGGAATCTTTATGGGATTTGGTGTCACTTGTCAGGGAGTTGAGCTTGTGGAAAATGAATATTTCATCACTGAGGAAAATGTCGGCATGCTCAAGCTAGCAAAGGAAGCCAACACCATCTTGGTATCTATTTATCTTTTGATTAATGTTTCATTAAATTAGTTTAATACTATGGTTGTGTGGTCCATGAGTGACACTAAACCACTCTTAATTTTGGTCACGTGCAGTTTGATTACAGGATCCCACTTGGAATGGAGAGTTGCAGCTCGGGTGTGGAGAGTCCGTTGCACATGAACGGGCTCCCCATTAGCGTGTATGCCCCTGAAACCGTCGGTTGCGTGGTGGTGGACAACCAGGGGCGCTGCGCTGCGGCCACATCCACTGGTGGGCTGATGAACAAAATGACGGGCCGCATTGGCGACTCACCCCTGATTGGTGCTGGCACGTATGCGGGTGACTTGTGCGGGGTCTCGTGCACGGGAGAGGGCGAGGCCATCATTCGCGGTACATTGGCGCGTGAGGTGGCAGCTGTGATGGAATACAAGGGCCTGGGCCTACAGGAGGCTGTGGACTTTGTGATCAAAGAGAGGCTTGATGATGGGAAGGCCGGGCTGATAGCGGTGTCCAACAAAGGGGAAGTGGCATGCGGGTTTAATTGTACTGGGATGTTTAGGGGCTGTGCAACTGAGGATGGGTTCATGGAGGTTGGGATTTGGGAGCAGTGAGGGACTTTGAAAGTGAAAAGCTTTCTGGGTTTGCTTGGATACTGAAATAGTTGTATCTAGGCTTCTCTTTCTGGATTTGCTTTGTTGTTGTTGGTGGCGTTCTGGATACTGCATTGCTTGTATCCGAAGAGGAGGCTCTCCACCATCAGGAAAGGCATGCCACATTAGGTGTAAGTTGTAGTTTAAGTGGGCCATGCACTTTACTGATAATCTTGAAATAAAAGCCCAAAGCATTTTCGTAAACTTTGATTTATTAGTTCCTTTATTATTAACTTATTACCATCTTATTTGTAATTTTATAAATGGTCAACTACAGGAAACACCAAACTATAGGGTATATGCAAATTGGAATACACCAACTATTGAGCATTTATAAACGGGTAAAATGTAGCAATGGTCTTGAATTAAGACTCAATTTTACTTTTCGTCTCTCACTTTTAAAAATTGTTATGGTCCTTCAATTAGATATTGTGTTGGATTATGGTCTTTCCGTAAATTTTGTTTAATTTTTCTATCAAAATTAAGGGCATTTTAAGAAATTCATATCAAATATTAGAAATAATTTTTTCCCATCACCCCCACACCACGACTTGTTTGCTGAAATCCTAGTATTAGCATAACACCATAAATCACCAAAAGACTCATCACCATTTATAGGGGGTGGTGGCGTTGGCGTGCGGTTGAAAAGGTGGTGGGTTAGATACAAGTCTTATTTGCCCCTAAAATATGTAGTACATGCATGTCATTGGGTAGAAAAAGTGATGGTTAGATAAAAGTCTTGTTTGTCCCTAAAATGTGTATCATATGTCGAGTGGTGTTAGAGGACGATTATTACTATTTTTGGAGATTAAAGATGAAAAGTAAAGTCGGGTTTTAGTTTAGAGACCATTGCTACATTTTAGTCTTTATAAACACATACATGTGTCTATGATTTTAAAACACCTTGCATCATTTTCACCGCTAATTCCATGGAGACATTATTGAATGAAATGAAAAGAACTATTTGTTGAGATAATAAATTTGAATTCTTTGGGGCAATCTATGAGAAACAAGATTTGGTGATGGAAAGAAATGTGCATTATTTTTGGTAGGGTATCCAGAAAATTCTTGTTCTCACAAGTTGCCAAATGAATTTATCATCAATGCACGGAAGAAATTTTGAAAAGTTGTAGGGCTTTGTATTTGTCAAATTGTTAATAGTAATTTATCTTTTTCCAATTGTTTGATGCCACAGCCTGATAAAGCCAGAGGATCGGAGGACCTGAAAGCGAGTTGACCTACTAAATTAAATGTTTTCCCTTTTATTCTCATGACAAATGCAAAAGGAAAAAGTAAACAGCAGAAAAGCATATGAGTATGAACTGAGTTGGCCCCATATTGATTGTGAAGATACACCATCCACACATAAGTTCTGGACAACTTAGGATTGATTTTGACAGTGGTAGTAGGCCGTAACTTGGCTGGATCTTTCTTGGCCTTTTATAATAAGCTATTACTATCCACCTCACAATTTACAACCCAACAACTTCTTCATACCCTCTGACGCCCGTACTTATTTCATAAGAGGTGAATCGAGTCCGATGATTATCATCTCTTGAAATTCACTTTTGGAAGCAGATTTTTTTCAATATATAAGTTAATCTTGTTGATTTCTTTTGAGTCAATACACTTTAATGATTAACATTTTGTCACTTTTAGCTAATTTCTCTAGCAACACGTAAAGATTTAGTATTCATATTAAGTATTAAAAGGTCGTGTTGATAACGAGTGTGTGACCTTTTATGAAAATAGATCATGTTAGTGTTAATCCACGAAATTCGTCAGTAACTTGTTAAGAAATTAAGTTATGAACTATGTAATTTCAACATTTTCTTGTATATGTTTGAATAATGAACTTATTTGCAAAATGCATTCTACTTATGTTGTTATTGAAAACACAATTATTTATGCTAATTAGAATCAGAGACAGCCCTGGGTTTCTTAGGGCAGGACAAATTTTCCCAAGTGTGCCCCTTTATACAAATGAAACACTATTATTTTTAAAAAATATATTAACTAATTAATTTTGTTAAAATTAAAAGAATTTACAAAAGACAAGGAAGAACACTTTGGGACATCATTAAAATCTTATTTGGAGAAAACCCAATGAGACAAAACCCCAAACGAAAGAAAAAAGAGTACCCCGCATTGTAAACATTGCATTCAAAAACAAAAATCACACATTTGAGTCTACATGCTTCCTCCCCCCAATCTCCGTAAGCATTTCTTGATTTGATCATTCTTCTTTTCATCCTCCACAATTAATCAAAGCAAACAATCATCACATTTACCTACAAAATAAAAATAACAAATAATAAAGAAACTTTTAAGTATAAAGAACAAGAATCTCATCCAAGTTTTCTGTTGAATCAAATAATAAAGAAAAAAAGTTAATAAAGATATGTATTACAAATTGCAATTTACAAAATTTATACATCTATATCTATCTATAAAAAAAAATTACCTTCAAAGAAAGGCACTGTTCTAACTTGTGGATGATTTGCTTTCCAATTTTGTGATGGAGACAAGAATCACAACAACAAAAAATTGCTTGTGTTATTAACTTCTGAGAAGGTCTCGTAGGTTAGCAAGGGTTTTTCGGTTTTTAATTTTTGGGGGCTAAGAAGATGTGTTGATTTCCCTATGTTTTGTTTATTTTGTTTTATATTATATTATATAATTAATAATTGATTTTTCTCAGTAAGTTTCTTGAGAAAATAGAAAGTGATTGATTTGGCTTCCTCTTTAGTTCACGCGGCTCCTTGTAGGCTGTTTGGCTTCTCTCTTTTATTTTTAAATTTTATTTAGATACACAAAAATAATTTGGGCCCTCCTCAGCTTTAGACTCCGAGTTGAAGCCTTGGTCGCCCTGGACCAAGGCCGGCTCTAATTAGAATTCTAAACATATGAAACGAGTTGTGTTGTGTTACTCATTAATCTTATGAGTTAAGTTAATATTTGAATTATTTCACTATTTAATTTACCGGGTTGTGTTTGTATCAACTTATTAAGAAAGTGGGTTGCATTGGACACAAACCGGTGTACCTAGAAGAAGACGAGAAGGGGCATATAAAGGGTTTGAATAAGCTTTGCAAATTGACTGTATATAGTGGATAAACAAGCCATACGAAAGAAGGCACGTAGGTACCGAAGAGTTTAGTACAGTGCGCCCATCATCATGCAGCATAAGATGAATATTGATGGAACTGTTGATAGTGGTTCTTCTGTTCTAGGAGGAGGGGGTGAGAGTTGTGATAAGTAAAGAGAAAATGGGAATTTAATGGTTGCCAATGCCATGTCCAAACTTCCTTTTGTTTTATTTTCGCTTGTCCCTTTTCCCCTTTCTCCCTTTGGTTGTGGTTGAAGGAATTTAAACTTGAGAGGGACTCTAGGCCGTGTCCTGGCTCAGGTCTAATTGTCTTTTATATTGGGCCAAATAAAAATGTCTAATCCTCTATCCTATTGGAATATGATGCTCTTAAGTGTAATCCAGGTGCTCCAAGAAGACAATGTCTTCTCAAATGACGGTGTTGTGTTGTACATTTCAGGTTGGTTTATGAAAGCCATTTTGACCAATTAAGGAAACAATTGAGTGCCTGGTTGGAAACATTCAAATCAACAGTCTTTATTCTCCATAAAAATTCCAATCCAAGAAGCAGATGTTACATTAATATAATGATATGATCAGATGGTCTCAGTCATTTAGTGGTCTTCTGATCTTTGGCACTGCCAGAAACTGCATCCTTGGCGGATTGAAAGGCACTTGAAACTGCAGCTGCTGCACCAGCAAGGACACCGCCGGCTCCAGTCCCTGAATTGGCCCCATCTTTAGTCTCATGAACCACCTCCACCTCCTCCTTTGTGGGTTTTTTGTCTTCCCCTGCCGGTGATCGATAATCAACCGTGTCCACTACCTTGATTTCCACTCCACCTTGCTCCTTTTTCTCTTCAGTTACCTGCAAAACCCAACCAAATTAATCACAACAAAACTACAATGAATCCAAATACAAATAAAAAAACATATGGCATAAAAGAAAACTATTGGTTAAATTTCTATACTTTCGGGGTACTCATGTTGCAAAATTCAACTTTGACTGTTAGTTATATGAAATGAAATCAGCGGGCAAAGGCACATACATATAGTTTTAGTTCGTCGACCTCAAGACTACCAGGTGCTGACAGGTGCCCTGTGAGCTGTCCGTTTTGTGTCCACGCATCTGAATCGTCTATCAGCACAAGCATGTGAATTTGTGACGGTGGCTAATTCACCACAAGATTTTGTACATCGTTGAGCCAATGGCAATCTTGCACCTGCTATATAATATGGGACTTTGATTCTTCTGCCGACGTTAACTTTCTGCTAATGGATAAATGAACTCAAAAGCCCATACCCATATGAAGGTTCAAATGGGCCCAATAGGTCACTAATGATTTTATGGAGACCCAACCCAATAATTGTTTTTGGACACCCAAATTGTATTCACAAAGTTACAAGCGGTGGGGGCTTCGAATCTAGGATGACTGGGTAATGAAGGGAGTGCCTTAACCACTTGCGCTACTAGCGTCCTCAAACAAAAATATTAGTTGTATATTAGAAATAAATATTCTACAAATTAGGAAGTGCAAATTTTAAGAAGTTTCTAATATGGGTACATTTCTCAAGAGTGTTACCATTTTGGCACATCAGATTAAAGGTGATGCCCAAAAGAATTAAGAAAAGAACGAGCTAACTTGATCCCCAGGTGGACCTCAGATATGGTAGTGAGGTGGAGGTCATCTTCTTTCAGACGCAGGCCTTTTGCATCAACACATTTGACATTGCCTAACTTGACATCAAGCTGACCTTTCCTCACTACATCTACAAACCGCCCTTCTCCTGATGCCAATGCCACCTGCAATCCACAATCACCATGCATGTCACAACAATACATTTCCGCGATGATTTTGGCACTTCAAATTTTACCGAAAATAAAAATTCTTGGCACAAGTATTATTTCCTGCATAAACCTTTTAAAATAAAAAAAAATCAAGAACAAAGTGTAGGCGTGAGTTAGGTCAGTTGGACGTATAGAGAGTAATTCCGCCCTAAAGTAGTTTGCACTAGTGAAAAAAAAAACAGGGCAAATGATGCAAACCTGGATGAAAGGAAGATTTGGATTCTTAAGATCACTACGCAGGTCCATAACAAGCCTTTCGAAATTCCCTTTATACCCCTCAGCATCCACTCTGTTCACGGTGTCACTCTCTCCCTGGTACCACAAAACCGCTCTGATAACTCCACCGTCCCTGACTGACTCGGTGGCTCGTCTCACCAACTCGTTATACAACCGAGTCCCTCGAGCCCACTCACCGATTCTCGTCCCACCCACAGCGCAGGGAACCAGACCCAAGACCCCAAATCTTGAGCCCCTGGCTCTGAGAACCTCATTGGCAAAAGCCATGCCTGGCCCAACCCCACATGTCTTGCCCACATCAATGTCAGCGTGGAGCGGCTCATGTGCTTGTTCCCATCTGAGTTGAGCACTGAGTCGTACGATTGACGATCTGGGCTGGCACTCGGGCGGGACATTGCCGTGCCATTTGCCTCCACTGACGCCTCCTCGTCCTGCCATGTTGCTCTGGCCTGCGAGGATGAAGATGTTCTTGCTGCCAGCACAAGCCCCTACATTGAATTGGGTTGCTGCTAGCAATAGAGAAAATAGAGTAGCCAATAAAACCATGGCCATTTTCTATGTGGGTTTTGTCTCACTCTGCTTACTCTGTGTGAGCAGAGGCGGCAGAGTTCTTTTTCTTCATGCCTCGCACAGAAATTATTGCTCGTGCTGTCTTTCTTTTTTTGTGATTTTATATTGGGTCGCAGTTCACGTGGAGTAAATGATGAAAATTTGAGCACAACTTTTCCAAATGGGGCGGTAATTACATTTGGCATGGCAGTGAAGCTCAAGTGATCACAACGTTTACCGAATGGAGAATGGCCGGCACATTACCAAAAAAAAAAAAAAAGGAATGATGTGTGTAGAGTAATATCCCATATTTATTTAAACAAGCAATATTATGGTTTTAGTAATTTTCCGTATTATCAATTGATTTTAGGTTGAATATACTAATTTATTGATAAAAGGGTATATTAACTAATTTTAGCATCATAAATATGGATTTTGGGAAAAAGAAAAATCATAAATTTGGATTGGCAGCTTGAATTAATATCTTAGGTGGGAAAGTGGACTGCAGAGTATTGTTAGATTTTTTTTGAACCCAAGCAATGATTTGATTAGCATTAATTTCCTCCAAAATTCACGGTGTTTGACCAGATTGATGTTTATTCAACAACCGGTCGGTAGATTCAAGATTGTGACCCAAAAAGACAAAGCAAGAGCATGTGGATTGGGCTCTAAGAAGGGCACTGAGAAAGCTCATTTCAGCTTGTTAGGTGAGCTAAGCAGCTGTCTTAACATTCCAATGAAATCTGATTGACACACATATGTATAAATAGGCCATAGCTTCCTACTTACTTCAAAAAAACTGTCATAATCTTGATCTATATATGTAGTAGCCCTTCCTTAAAACTGTCATAATATCTAGATATAATTATTAAATTGAAATTATTCGGATCTGGTTCCATTAGAATTTGGAATATGCTATCGTCAAATTGCGCATGGAAATTATTGAGTGTGGCACCCGTTACGGGTGCATGACTCTTATCACTAATGCTATCACATCTCCAAAAATTGATATATATGGCATGGAGTACAGGGCATTAGTTTGGCCTTTACCCTAAAGCCAAACAATTTGAATTTTGGACCCTACCACGAAGGAAGGAACTAACAAGTTAGCTAATGGTTATGCTACAAATTTTCAGAAGCAGAAAAATTACCAAATTGGAAACAAAATTAGAAAGTGTTCTAGGAGCATCACTGGCATCGGTAGTGGAGGAGCTTGGCAGAAATTGAAGATATGCAGCAGCCAGCATTTGGCCAAGCCGAACCTGGGCTGGGGTGGTGAGGTGCAAGCCATCAGGTTCCAATGGCAAACCCTTGGCGTCAACGGTTCGCACGTTTAGAAAGTCAACTCCCAATTGGGCTTCCCTAACTATCTCTATGAAAGCTGCTTCTTCCCCAGATGCTAGAGCCACCTACATAATATGTCACAAAAATGAACGACATTATTTGATTTATTTTGTTTCATAAAACCAATGCTTGCTAGCTAGGTTGCATGCATGCAGATATTTGTAGACAAAGAAATTTTGGTGAAATAAATTCTATTGGATCAGAAAATAATTAGGGTTCGGTGGATTGAATTGTGGGCCTCATAATTCGCACATGTGGCGTATGACTCATCAAAATCGAATTAGTTGTCAAAAAATTGACACGTGGCGACATCCGACGGAGTGCATCAAACGGTTCAAGATGAAGACAAAATTAAGGGAAAGAATCTTCTGTGATTGACTTTGATTTAAATCAAATATTAATCAGGTCAATCAATTGAAGATAATCTGTTTAAATTGCCAGATTATGAGAATTGATTTAAATCAAATCAAAATCCCATAAAACAGGGTTTTAAATAGGGAAAGTTATTTAGGTCAAGCATCCTACAATAGCTTATAAATAGGAGGCCTCAAGACGAAAGAAGGGATAGAGGGAAAAAACCTAGCACTCAGAAGAAACAGAAAACTCTCCGCATTTTTCACCCTACCTTGGAAGAGCCACCAAGCACAACAAATACGTGCCGGTTCCTTCACCATAAAAAATCTCAAACACCAAATAAGCTTCGTGCTACCCGTTTAATCAAGATCAAGTCTCTACGACCCTTGTATCAAACACAAATTTTCTTTAAACACTTTGGAGATCGAATCAGAGGATTCAATACAGAGATTGTAACCCTAAATTTCATCAATACAATATTATTTTGTACACGTGTTCTTGTCCTATTTGTCGCAGGAAATTCGTGTTTACAATACCCATAACTTGTGATTGAATATTTTTAATGAATGTAATTGAATATTTTGTTTCATAAAACCAATGCTTGCCTAGCCCATGATATGATCAATTCTTTCTGTCCATTTCAATTATGCTTGGAAATGCTTTGATTTTAAATAACGACTAAAATTATACATGAAAATTAGACAGTTTAGATTATTAAAATACAATGCGTCATAGATCATACAAGAATGTCCCTCAAATATGAATGGTCGAAATTAAGAATACCAAGTTGTACTAGGTTTTCATAGGAATGGTCCAACTTAAATATACCTTACCTACTGCGGACATAAGAAAGAAGCATATAAAATTAATAAATTATGTAAATTTTGATTGAAGTACCAAATGGCATGTGATATGAAGCTTTTTGATCCAAGATTGAAACTAAGATCCAAAACCCAAGTAACAGAATTTTTAGATAAGAAAAGGAGTGAATTAAATTAAGTAATTAATTAATGGTACCTGGATTATTGGGAGAGCCGGAGATTGCAGATCCAAGCGGACGTCCCCAAAGAAAGTTTCCACTCTGTTTTTGTAAGACTTGGCGTCTTCTCTGTTAGCCGTATCGCTCTCACCCTGATACCAGAGCAGTGCTCTGATCGTACCGCCATTGTTCAACGCAGCCTTGGCTCTCCTGATCATCTGATTGTACAAGAAAGAACCACGTGCCCACTGGGTTATGTTGGTCCCACCCACTGCACAGGGCACTAAACCAATCACGCCACTGGCGCCAGAGCGGTTAGCCACCAAGATCGCCTTGGCAAAGGCCATGCCGGGTCCAATCCCATTGGTCTTTTTCGCATCGATGTCGGCGTGGAGAGGCTCACGTGCCTCGATCCACGTGAGGTCAGCGCTGAGCCGGAGGATGGACGGGTTGGGGCGGCACTCTGGTGGAACGACGCCGTCCCAGGTGGCGATGCCTGTGACAGTGTCGTTTACGACTCCCCCCCGTCCCGCCATGTTGCTCTGCCCGGCCAGAATGAATATGTTTTTCGTGTATTGCTCTGTTTTTTGTTGTTGTGGTTGGTGTGGGTGGGTAGTTGGTTGAGATGCCGAGCAGGCTTGGGCCACAAGGGAGAAGAAGAGCAAGGCGAAAAGCAGCATCGTGGGGACAGAGTGGTGTGGTGTGGGCTCTTTCTCTCTCTCTTTCTCTCAAAAGTTGGAAGCTCCTCCCATTTTTGAAAGCAAAAGGCTTTGCTTCTGATAAGGTCATATGATTCTTCATTGGAGGAAGGAATCTTAGTCCACATCCAATAAACCTTTCTTCTCTTGATTCTTTTTAAATCTTAACTCCCGATTAAAGAAAACAAAAATAAATGGATCATTGAATTTGGAATTTGAGCTGACCCGAAGCCTGCACAAGGTCTAAGTCAATGCTCAAATAATGCCTAGCCAGAATGATGCCGCCCTGTTCATGGCAACACTGTTGAATGGTACCTTAGCAGCATTTAGGAACATTTATCTCTTCTTGGCCTGCTGGGTGTGAGCCCATTTGAAGGTGAAGCAAAACTAGGCCCATGCACTTGTTTACTGGACTGCAAATAAGTCTTCTGAGAGTGCATACAACAATCTTTTCTATTTTCCCCCCACGAGGAGAGGTGTATAATATTATTAAGTTTGTTTGAGGTTCTCAATATTTTTGTTTCTTTAAAACGTCTTATTGGAATAATTGTGCATGAAGACTCTTCAACCGTTGGATATTATGACATGCTATATAGTTAGTAAGATCAAAACACGCAATCTCAGTTAATCAACCTACTACCTGATTTGCAAACTAAATCTTGATAATGTCATAAGAAATAAGAGGAACGTTAACTATCTTCCCTCTTATTTTCCATCGAACAAAACTTTATATGGACTTAACTACTCAGGCGAAATCATTAATTTGTGACAAAATCCAGCTCTACAAGGGCCTGGATATAGCAATTAACCATATCAAAGCAAAGGAACCTGAGGAGCGACGAGTGTTCTACATCATTTACTAGGGTTTATGTTTATCGAAGAAGACCCTGAAGTTCACAGCAAATTAATACAAGCCTACCTATCACCGCCGATGGATCCAATTCGTATATAGAGAGAGGCACTTGTTAGACAAATATGAGTGCTAGAAATACAAAGGTGAGGACATAACAGAAAAAATGAGTCTCCCCTGGAATCGCTGCTTAAAAATGGCATCCAACACTTTAAGGGACAATACATGTGAGCTTGCTCAACGCCAAACACCAAAAATCCAAAACCATCCGACGCCTAAAAACACAAGTGGGATATATTATCCATCAACTTGATGTGATGACTGTACGTACGTATATGAAAATAGTGGAGAAGATCGAATTAACCCAAATACCTATATCATGGAAGGAGGTTAATCAATAAAAAACAATGTGTTCTAACATACGGCTACGGCAAAAATAAATATCTTTCTATGATTTTATCCAATTTTCGAGTAATCTATTGTGATTCGAAATCGGTGTTGTATAAACTGTTACGACAACATGTACATATATAGCTGGTCTTTCTATTCTGTGACATGTTATTTTTGGATCACGTACTCTCTGACTATTATTATAAGACTCAACTTTTTTTCTGCCTAAAAGAGAAAAAAGACCGAACATTGAGCCGAGTCTAGTTGCAGTTAAAACCTAAAAGACACAGTACAATTGTCCCGCAGATATTAAACCCAATGGAGAAGCTATTGCTTGTTAAGAATCCAAAGCATATGGTGTTGCAAAAAAGCTGTGCAATTCAATGTCAATGAATTATATATATATATATATATATATATCTATCCACCAGTGCAGTGCCCCCACATTCTGGAATAATATTCGTACCCATAAATTAATTAACAAATCACATGGATCGCATGTATGAGCATACCAAAATTAATGAAACAATATCCCTCGTTATTATTATGATTTTTAATTGGGATATTTTGTTGCCAACTTGTCTTTAAAAAAAATAAAGAAAAAACCGCAGCAAATCAAAATCCACTACTTAAGTGAGGCGTGCACTTTGGGCCCTTGGCTAACTATAAAACGACGGACGTTCAATTAACAAAACGCATTCACATTGCAATTTGCATTATAAATCAGTTTCTCCTCCAACACTAGGCGGCCATCAGTACCTTGGGCAGGTGAGGACTTGACCGTTACTTTGGACTTTTATATTCATCAAGTGGTGGCCGTGGGGTGTGGAGGTGCGGTCCTCACGTGCGGTGCACTCGTGTGGCAGACGAGGTCACGTGAGGAGTACGGGTAAAGGACAGGGTTAGGTAGGTGCGTGGGAAAAGACCGGTGCGGGTTGGCACGTGAGAGAGCGTGGGTAACTGTAACAGTGTGCGTGCATACTTGGATAAAAAAATTATAGACAGCCAGAAGCGGATTCATTAAGGCGTAAGGAGGTGCAGCTGCACATTCCCTCGCCGAAAAAATCATTGTAGTTGCTTCAAATTGCCTCTTTGCTCAACTGGTGTACAGATTACCTTATTTCCATTTTTAACATTTAAGTAAATGTCTTTATCCTTTTACTTTAATTTATTTTTATATTACTCCATTTACTTAAGTTTACAATGTAAATAAAGAAGTACCCCATATTTGGATTCAAATAAAAATATTAGAAAATCAAATTCCTACCAAATCAAAATATGAAAAATCGGTTTTAGTGCAAAATACGATTTAGGCTAAAAATAATGGCTCATTAAGTTAATATATACTTCATACTAAAATCCCATAAAATCAAGTTTTCTTATTTGATGTGTAAGGAATAAAAGCCGTCAAAAATTATCTTGAAAAAATAATTATTCCAAAAAATCATTTTTCATACTTAATCAATTTTGTATTTTTGCTAAAAAATTTTTGTGTCCGCCACTATAGACAGCTGTTTTCCGCGCAACGAATTTTGCATGTTGAAGTTGAGAGAAACTGTTGAAGATAGGGGACTAGTCACCCTCCTCCTCCCCCCTCCCTCCCTCTTTTTCTTTACTTTCTTGTTTTTGTTGCTTTCCTCTCTTTGCTTTTCCGTTTTTTCTGTTTCTCTTTTCCCAAATTCACTTCCACGCTCCTGCCTTCATGTCCCTTACACGCAACTAATAATTTGGCAAATATATACGTTACAATTTTACTTTAACATATATTAAATTTTAGCAATACTCCCGTTTAAATTTTAACATATATTATTATATATACATATTACACTTTGTTCTCTAAACTTTCAATTCGGTTTTTCACTCATCCTAATATTTAAAAAAGTGTTAATGCCCTCGCACCCGTCCATCAGGTATGTTACTATTTTATGTTAGTTTTCAAAACGTGTGAATGTGCCCTATTTCATCAAATATGTTACAATTATGAGATTATTTTGAGTTATTGAGTTCAATTTTATAATTTAATTGAACATAATTGAGTTGAATGATAATTGAAGATGAAATTTAAGTGTTATAGTGTAGGATAAATATTTTGTAATAAAAAATTGAAGACTTAGAGTGGATTTGGGAGGTAGTCCACAGAGATAAGTATTCCTCGAAATTATCTTTTATTGAAAATAAAGTAAAATAAAATAGAACAATTGAAGAAGCATTACTACTTTAAAGTATAATATGACGGTGTTGAGATGATATTGAAAATTTTATCCAAATAACCGCTTCAACAATCCAATGTACCTAAATTCAATTATTTTGTAGATAGTAGGTTAGTGACAACTAACATATTGTTTGTTTATGGTTAAATGAAAATACAGACTGGCTATAATACGTCACACCAGACTTTGAGGCATTACTTTATATATAGAAAGATTACATTTCTATTAATGATGAGATTGGTTGTAAGTTGTAACACGTTACTATAATATTCCTAAGACGACCTCCACCAGATTCAAATTTAATTTCCAGATAAATATAACAAAGTCCAAACGGACGAAGCAACCAGGAAGGGAGCAAACAGCATAGCAATAAATTAAGCTGGTTAGACGGTGGAGTCGGTTTTGGCAGTTCAGGGAGCGTGACTGACACGTGTCGGTGGGGGGAAATATGCAGTTAGGGCTGGGGAGGGGCCACTGTCCACTGGAGTGTGGGCCCGGGTTTTACAGGCTGGGCTGACAGAATTTCAGTACCGTTCCTCCCCCGATTCTGCTACTCAACTTTGTCGTTTTGTGATCCAGCTCGACACTTCCGTGCGTCCGTTTCCCATTCCCATTAAAAAATATCCCCCCCCTCCCCGCCAAAATGCTCGCCAGCCTGGCTTTTGGTCAAAGTCATCCATCCGGTTACGCTCCCGTCCAATTCCAACCCCACCTCCCAACTAAACCGAACCGTACTCTTCTTTTGATTAAGCTTTAATCTTAATTTTAATTCTCAAAAAATTAAAAAATTTCCGATAAGATCACTCTCTTTATCTTAAAACCCACGTTTGTTTTCAAATCAAGCATTTAAGGAAAAAAAAAAAAAGTTAACGTCCGCTCCCCAATCACCGTTTAACTTCCAAAACGGTCATTCAACATTTAAATCCCGCGGTTTTAGAGACGTGGTGGGAACCCCTCACTTCTCAGTTATAGTTACTGAATTTAATGAACATTGTTAAACGGTAAATATTCAAATTAATAAGAAATTATACGGGGAAAAAAAAAAAATGAAATGGACGTTGATGATTGAGGCTAGTCAAGATGCATTCAACTTGAGGATGTGCATGTGGGCCTACCTTTGATCATCATCATCGTCTAGGAGCCTCTTGTTCAGCTTTGAGATGACTTTACAAGATTCTAGTGTGTGGAAAAGAAATAGTTAGAACAGTGGGGGGAGAGAGTGGGCAATTAGGCAAAGCTAATTTTGGTTTTCACTTTTTTGTTTGTTTGTTTTTCTTATTTTAAAAATAAAATAAAAAATAAAAAAAGCGAAAACAGATGGAGTGATTATATTTTCTACGTGTAAGTTGGAGGGGGTAGGAAGCGACGCGTGTTAGTTTGACAGCTGTATGCTAGTAACTGCCTTGCCTGGAAGAATCCCCACGCGCAACGGCTAAGACCGGTCATTCGCACCGGCTATAATCGGTCACCTCTATCCTTCCGTATATATACCCTACCTGTAACACGCCCTTCTCTCTCAGAACAAGGTGAGGCTCCGCCTCCACCACCTCCTTCTTAAACCCTTCTCTCTCTTGTACAAAACTTTCAACTGAAATTAAATTATCCTTTTTATTAATTTTCTTAGATTTGTTTTCATTTTTTTAGCTTAAATAATTTAGAAGAAGAAGAAGGTTAAGGACTTTCTATGGCTTCCACAAAGAAACTAGCCGATCGGATAAAGGGTCCGTGGAGCCCCGAAGAAGACGAAGCGTTACAGAAACTGGTGAAGAACTATGGCCCCAGAAACTGGTCTCTGATCAGCAAATCGATCCCTGGTCGATCTGGCAAGTCTTGCCGTCTACGGTGGTGCAACCAGCTCTCACCGGAGGTGGAGCACCGCCCTTTCAGTCCTGATGAGGATGATACTATAATCCGGGCCCACGCCCGGTTCGGGAACAAGTGGGCCACCATCGCTCGCTTGCTCAATGGTCGCACCGATAACGCCATAAAGAACCACTGGAACTCCACGCTCAAGCGCAAATGCTCATCCATGTCCGAAGATTTGACCCCGGACGTCCATTCCCATCCGGCTCACAAACGATCCGCCAGTGTCGGTGCGGTTACGGCTGTTTCGGGTCTTTATTTGAACCCGGGTAGCCCGTCCGGATCAGATATGAGCGATTCTAGTCTGCCCGGTATTGTGTCGCCGACTCAAGTTTTCAGGCCGCTTGTGAGAACCGGAACCCTCATTGCTCCGCCGATGGAGGCCTCGTCTTCGGCTGTCGATCCACCGACCTCGCTCAGCCTCTCGCTGCCCGGATCTGACTCGAGTGACGGGTCGAATCACTTGGCGTCCGGGTTCGGATCCAACCCGGGGGTGAGCCCGACCTCGATGGTACAACAACCGCAAGAGGCAGCAGCAGCCGTGGTCGGAGCCCAGCTGCCACGTCAGAGCAACCAAAACAGTGAGATGGGGTACGATCAGCAGTTCTTCAGCTCAGAATTCTTGGATGTGATGCAGGAGATGATCAGAAAGGAAGTGAGGAACTACATGTCTGGGGTTGAGCAGACGGGGCTGTGCATGCACACCGAAGCCATTAGAAACGCCGTCGTAAAGCGTATTGGGATTAGCAAAATCGAGTAGCGGCAGCAACCGAATAGAATGACGTAGTAGTCCAAGTATGAGATCATCGAGATGATCCAGAGTCCGACCCGGAACCAAAAGTGCTTGGAATTAGCCCAAAAGCAGCATGAACTCTGTTAATTAAATTTCCGTCAATTTCCGTTTTTTATTTGGGGCCTTTTTAAATTGTAGTGAAAATAATTTTGGTAGTGTACAGAGGGACGAACTGCGGATTATGATGGGGCTTTTCTCATATGATAAAATGGAGGCCAACTGGGTGGATGGAAATTGGGCTATCTGGGAATCTTGTTTCACTTCAATTGGAAAATTAAATTTCTAATTAAAAATGGAAAAATTGAAGAAATAATAATAATCTTAATTGAAAGAAAATTCGAAGCTGTGAAGTCTTTGTAGTCTTATGGAGATGAAATGGTGACAGCTCAAGTAAACGCAGTTGTCAACGGTTTAATGTGGCTGTGGCCCAGTCAGGTCATCTTGTTTTCAAATCTTGTTGATTTGGATTTGAATCACAAGGGGAATTCTCAGCCACTGGGCTGGGTGGGTATGTCGACTATAAATACAATTTGTCGCGCCGTTGACGTATTCTATATTGTTGAGAGATTTGGGAAATACTTTTGAGAGATTCAATCTATACAATTTTAGATTTTAAATGATTTTAAAAGAGTTATAAATTTTAGATTTTAAATGATTTTAAAAGAGTTATAAAGTTGATGGAGTTTAATTGAAATTTAATTGAGTTTGACTGAATTCTATAAACACCACAGATTTTGACTGAATTTGTGTATAGGTTTAAACTGAGTTTGTTAGAATTTTATTATTGATTTTAATGGAGTTTATAGCACTAAAAAAACAAAGAGTTTAAGGGTGATGACGATGTGGTGATGGCGATGGTCGTTTGTGGGTAATGGTGGGGGAGGTAGTAGGGGAGGAGGTGGGAGTAGTAGTGGCGGTGGTGATGGGAGTGAGGTGGTGGTGGAGGTGGTGGCGGTGGGAGTGGCGGCGGCGATGATGGCTATGGTGGTGGTGATAGTGGGGCTGATAGTGGGGGTGGCAGTGAGAGTAAAGATGGTGGTGTGGTGGTGGCTGTGGTGGTGATGGTGTTGGCGGCGGTGGTGGTGATAGTGGGGGTGATGATGGGGTTGGTAGTGGGGGCGGCGGAGGCGGTGGTGATGCTGGGGGTGGTGGCGATGGCAGTGATGGTGGCGGCGACGGCGATGACTGTGGTGGTGGAGGCGGCAGTGGCGGTGGTGATAGCGATGATAAGATGGTGGTAGTAGAAATGGTGAAATCATATCTTGAGAATAAAAATAATATATCTATCAAAATCTCTTGGGGAAGCAAAAAAATTTTATGACCTAAAATTAGTCTATAATCAAACCAAATCCACCACTTTTTGTATTTCCTTTAAAATGAACGAGTTTTTGAATACACCCGAACTTTTATGAAGTCTTTTAAAGTCGTGATTGAATACATCCAATTTGAATGAAGTTTAAAAAGTCTAAATTGAATACACAAAGAATTGTATAGACTTCTATAAATTTATGATGAAATACACCTGAACTTTGAAACTTCTTTAAAATCTTTTGAAATCTAAATTGAATAGACCCTAAATTTCACACTTGCTCTGTTAGGCTTTGAGAAAGAGATATTTAGTGATATACCCATTTCTAGCACTAATATTATAAATAAACCCTACACAATTGAATTCCTATAAACAAACCAAAAAAAAACCCAAAAAATGATAGCTAGCCTTATTGAATTTAATATTGATTATTAAATTACTTTGATGCCCTATTGAGTGCTTTGGGTATTTTTATGAGATTTTGGGGTTGGGTTTGTTTTAAGAAATTGATGGCAGTTTTGTAATTTATAAGAAGTTAAAAGCTTTTTTGTTATGTTGTAAATGGGCTTTGGGTGTGTTTCTAAAGTCCATTTTATATAGGGTATTTTTATAATTTGGGCCCCCATATTGGGTATAATAGTGAATCTCCCTTTGAGAAATTCGACATTCATTCCCTGCTAATGCAAATTTTGATTTAAGAAAAATGAAGACCATACAGACATCCCAGCATATATTATTAACATGTCACCTTTCCAATCAATTATTTTCATGATGCAGAAGCATCTCAACTACTTGACTCATGGTAGGTCTTTCATCTCTGTCTTCCTCTAAGCATTGAAGAGCCACTTTAACAAGCATTTCAAGTCTACCCTGTTCATAATCTGCTCCCATCTGACTCTCTGTCTTTGTAAATGCACCATGCATCTTCTCCTTCACCCATGTAACCATCATCTTTTTCTGGGTCTCCCCTCCACTTTCTATTGCTTGAACACTTTCGGCTGGGCTTTTTCCAGTCAGCATTTCCAGCACAACAATCCCATAGCTGTAAACATCCACTTTGGAAGTGATGGGCATGTTGTGAACCCACTCTGGTGCCATGTAACCTCTGGTTCCTCTTATTTTTGAGAAGTTTGAGTTGCTGACCTCACTTCTGTTCAGTAGCTTGGACAAACCAAAATCAGCCACTTTTGGGTTGTAATTAGAGTCCAAGAGTATGTTCTGAGGCTTCACATCACAATGCAAAACCCATTCCAAACATTCTTCATGTAAATAAGCTAGTCCTTTTGCTGTGCCCACTGCAATTTCAAACTTTGTCTTCAAATCAAGCACCTCGGAAGATAACTTCTCCGCCAAGGAACCATGCTCCATGTACTCATACATCAAAAGCCTATGCTTTCCTTCCGCACAATATCCCCACATCTCAATTAAGTTCATGTGGTACAGCTTCCCAATAAGGCTCACCTCTGCAAGGAACTCTGCTTCCCCTTGGTTAGCACCATTCAATTGCTTGATTGCCACGATTCGTTGATCAGACAATACGCCTTTGTACACAATTCCTCCCCCTCCCCTGCCAATTTCTTCTTTGAAACCTCTTGTGGCCTTTTTCAACTCTGAGTAACTGAATCTTCGGAATCCAGTGGCAGCTTGAAGGTAGCCTTGTGTAACTACATCTGAATCTTCTTTCTCTTCGCCTCTTCGAGCCACAAAGTACCACACAACAAAGATACAAACAATCTCAAATCCTCCCAACCCAGATGCAAATTTCACCATAAACTTGACAGAACCATTTTGTTTGCCTTTTTCATATGTTCTGTCAAGCTGGCTTGTGAGCTTGCTTGAGCACATATTGGATTCTTTTGTGGCAGCATTATAGGAAGAAAGGATTGATTTGGGCAGTTTCAGATACAGCTCTCCTTGAAAGCCTGGGGCACGGTATCCATTTCGAAATTGGGTCTTGGGATAACAATTATGATGACCACCACCAAACTTGTAGTGAAAACCTGGACAGTTGCACAACTCCAAGCATAAAGCTTTGCACTTTTCTAAGGTTGTATTAACATAGATCGAGTAATCATATCCGTAATATTCAACCCTTGGAAGGTACATAAAATCAAACTGATGATGATCACTACTTTTGCAGGACAAATTCAAACCATCAATTGCAGGTTGACATCCATAAGCCCAATCAAATTTGTTTCTCATCTCATAGCCTGGAAGGCATGAGCATTTTCTGCCAGAACTAGGATCATAGGTGCACAAACCATTAGGCCCACAAATGCCATGAATTTTGCACGGTTGTTGAATGGCTTGCCATGAAACAACCCAAGTATCTCCGGCCTGTTTTCGACTGTACAATCGGAGATTACCATCAACATCTGCCTTCAATCTTCTCTGCAAATTCGTGCCATAATCCGCTGCAATAACAATAAGACCATCTGATGCACTAAAGTTTCCCATGGCATCTAAAACTGCAACTCTAGAGTTGTTGTATGGTGTCCTTCTAGCTTGCAAACTTAGAAGCCACGGGTCATGCCAGTAAATGCTTGAGACCTCAGGGCCATCGTAGAGAAGGCGAAGAGTGTTGTCATTGTCGAAAAAGAGCGAGTAAAATCCAGATGAATAGTTGGTGAGGCTTCTTGATGAGACGAGCTTTGTGTTCCTAGTAAGTTGTTGTTGAGGCAAAAGGGTATCTGTTGGTGAAGCAAAGCTTTCCCACAAAGCAACACCCTTGAGAGTTTGCAGAACAAGATTGCCATTGTCGTTGAGACTTAATCGGTCTAATGAATTTGAAACAGTGTTGGAAGACCAAATGGTATATTTCCCAGCATCGGTTAGAATAAGATTACCATTTCCTTGCAGGGTGAGCTTGGAGCTCTTACCGTTGACTGGCTTGTCACGATTTGCTATCCAAACCACGGTGAGGTTTTGAGCTGGGGCGGCTGGCTCTGTGTACCATATTCCAAAGCAATACGCATTTTTGCCTACCGGAAAAAATCCGGCTGAAAATAGACCATTTGGTGAGATCAAAGTATCAGCTTCATTTTCCACTGACAGAGATGAGCCCAGGCTCAAATTGTTGGATGCTGATGATGCCAGTAGAGAAAAGTGTGACAGAAAAAGAAGAGCAAGGCCCAAAAATGTAGCAGCCATGGGTTTCATTGAAATCAAAGTAGGTAATTAGCAAATGAATGTAGTCTAATCCCAAAGAAGCAAAAGATTTTGCATATAAAAGTATTAAGGTTGCAACTTGCATGAAGGCGTTTGAACTATATAAAGGCTTTTGGTTTAATATGTAGTCCTTTGACCATTTGTGTGTTTTGGGTTGTTGCAATGGCAGCCGCCGCGGTTGAAATGTTGTCGTTGGGGAGAATTAAGCATCTGCCTTGGATTAAAGATCATGCAAATTGCGCCAATGGGTCCACACCACAGCCGTGTGGATTCCCCCTTCCCTCATCGCACTTAGGATTGAACACCAGTGGCCCCTCATGGGCCATGGCGCTTAGGTTTCTTTCCGCTAATCCAACCAAAAAAAAGATTATGCAAGTTGCATATCCTACAGTTGAAATGAATTAAAAAAAAGAGAGAAAAAAATAATAATTATTCATGCATGAAATAAGGAAACACGTGATTATGAGCATTGTAGCCATTGGACTTAATGTTCTTCCAAGTAGTGGAAATAATGAGGAGGCAAGCAGTGGGAAGGTGCTTTTAAATGGCGCCTCTGAAATATTAAAATATATTGAGCAGTATCTTTGACTATAAAAAGTTTTCAGATACACTCTTCAAACAACAAAGGGTGGGCTCAAATCACAAATTGAAATAATGAAAAACATAATGGTTCAAATTATTTGGGTTTCGACTTCAAATTATATAGTAGCATAATCAAACGAAACTATTTTATCTTTATAGCAAGCAATTAACCAAAGATTTATCTTCTCTTACATATATCAAACCAAAGTTGATACTGCAAATTGAACAATACTTCATTCTTACCTTATAGTCAAATTCGAATGGTTTAGGAATTTTGGTTTTTGGTATTAAATAGTTGATTAAGTCACACGTTAATATAGGTGATAACGAATAAAAAAAATTTGTCAGTGTAAAAAATAATGAAATTAATATAAGTGATTTGGTTGGTTTAAACGATTTCCAAATATGCTAAATCAAATCGAATCAAACTAATTGTGGGTTAAGAACTTTAATATTTATTTGTAGAGTGGTCTAATTTAAAGTTTACAAAAGCCCATAAACTTATTGTGCGTCTATTATGAATAGAGTCGTTCTATGTTGTTTTATGGTGAGGGTGATGGGCCTTACCCTTACGTGTCTTTTAGAAGAGGGCAAAGGAAGAGGGGGATCCAAACTTGTTCACACATTTGATATGTGTGGGTGTAGGAAAATTTAATGTTAATTTCCTATTCTTTCAAGGTTCATTGATCCTCAATACTGTGTCAATTAAAAGTTTTAACGAAAGTGACAAACAGCCCTCCATTTCATTGTTTGAATTACACGTTGATGCATATTCTTAGGCTTCTGCATGTAAAATTTAGGCAAGGAGAATGAGCTCATTCGTTCTATACCAGAACAAAGAGCTTATAGATTATCATACTTCAATAATGCAAATTTTATAGATTTGGGCAGAAAGAAGAAATCAAGATATATACATGTATTATTACCAACATCACAGTCAGCTGGTCAGATTGATGTGAGCAGAAGAAGAAATCAAACCATTATTATGAACAAGTCACCCTTAATAATTACAGTAAATTGTTTTCATGATGAAGAAGCATCTGAACCACTTGGCTCATGGTGGGTCTTGCATCTTTGTCTTCCTCTATACATTGAAGAGCAACTTTTACAAGAATTTCCAGCTCACCCTTTTCATATTCAGCTCCTATTGGGCTCTTTGCATCTGCAAATGCTTCATTCATTTTCTCCCAAACCCATGTAGCCAGCATCCTTTTCTGTGTGTCACCTCCACCTTCTACTCCATGAACACTTTCCACTGCGCTTTTTTCTGCGAGCAATTCCAACACAACAATCCCATAGCTGTATACATCCACTTTGGAGGTGATGGGCATATTGTGAACCCACTCTGGAGCCATGTAACCTCTAGTTCCTCTTATTCTTGAGAAGTTTGAGTTGCTAAACTCACTTCTGTTTAGTAGCTTGGACAAACCAAAATCAGCCACTTTTGGGTTGTAATTAGAGTCCAAGAGTATGTTCTGAGGCTTCACATCACAATGCAAAACCCATTCCAAACATTCTTCATGTAAATAAGCTAGTCCCTTTGCTGTGCCCACTGCAATTTCAAACCTTGTCTTCCAATCAAGCACATTGGAAGATAACTTCTCAGCCAAGGAACCATGCTCCATGTACTCATACACCAAAAGCCTATGCTTTCCTTCCATACAGTATCCCCACATCTCAATTAAGTTCATGTGGTACAGCTTCCCAATAAGGCTCACCTCTGCAAGGAACTCTGCTTCCCCTTGGTTAGCCCCATTCAATTGCTTGATTGCCGCGATTCGTTGATCAGACAATACGCCTTTGTACACAATTCCTCCCCCTCCCCTTCCAATCTCTTCTTTGAAACCTCTTGTGGCCTTTTTCAACTCAGAGTAACTAAATCTTCTGAATCCAGTGGCAGCATGAAGGTAGCCTTGTGTGACCACATCATCTGAATTTAATTGATCTCCACCGTTTCTTCTAGTCAGAAAAAACCAAACAAGAAAGACACAAACAACCTCAAGTGCTCCTAGCCCAGATGCGAATTCCAGCATAAACTTGACAGACTGATTTGTGTTGCCTTTTTGGTATATTCTGTCCAGCTCTCTTGTAAGTTTGTCTGAGCAAATATTGTTGGATTCTTCAGCTTCAGTGACATTATAGGCAGAAAGGATTGATTTGGGTAGTTTCACATACAGGTCTCCATCAAAACCAGGCGAACGGTATCCATTTCGTAATTGCATCTTTGGGAAGCAATTATAAAAACCACCACCACCTGAGTCATATTTGAAGTGGAACCCTGTACAGTTTCCTAAATCCAGGCAGAAATTTTTGCACTTTTCCCAGGTGTAATTATAAAAGATCCCGAAATCGAACCCATAGATCTCAACGCGAGGAATGAACATAAAATCAAACTGATCACGAGCAGCAATACTATTGTTGTGGGACAGATTAAATTCTGGTTGACAACCATAAATCCAATCATTTTTATTTCTAATCACATAGCCTGGAACACATGAGCATTTCCTACCAAAACTTGGAACATAGTTGCACCAACTATTAGCCCCACAAATTCCATGAATTTTGCATGGTTGCAAAACTGCTTCCCATGTAACAACCCAAGTATCTCCCGGCTGCTTTCGACTGTACATTCGAACATTACCGTCAGCATCCATCTTCACTATTCTCTGCCGCTTTGCACCATAATCCGATGACAAAATGGTGAAATCATCGGATGCACTAAAATTGCCCAAGTTATCAAACTTGGCAATTCTACTGTTGTTGTAAGTGGACCTCCCAGCTTGGATACTTAGAAGCCAAGGATCAGGCCAGTAAATGCTTGAAACCTCGGGGCCATCGTAGAGAAGGCGGAGAGTGTTGTCATTGTCGAAAAAGAGTGAGTAGAAGCCAGAAGAATAGTTGGTGAGGCTTCTTGAAGAGAGAAGCTTGGTGTTCCTTGTAAGTGGTTGGTGAGGTAAAAGGGTGTCTGTTGGTGAAGCAAAGCTTTCCCACAAAGCAACACCCTTGACAGTGAGTAGAACAAGATTGCCAGTGTCGTTGAGACGCAATTGGGCTAATGAAGCTGAAACAGTGTTGGAGGACCAGATGGCGGATTTGCCGGCATCTGTGAGAATAAGATTTCCGTTTTTTTGGAGGGTGAGCTTGGAGCTCCTACCGTTGACCGGCTCATCACGGTTTGCGATCCAAACCACGGTGAGGTTGTGAGTTGGGGATGGCTCTGTGAACCATATTGCAAAGCAATATGCATTTTCACCTACTTGAAAAAACCCAGCTGAAAACATGCCATTTGGTGAGATCAAAATATCAGCTGGATTTTCCACAGAGAGAGATGAGCCCATGCTCATTGTACTATAGGATGCTGATGATCCTAATTGAGAAAATAGTGTCAACAAAAGAAACAAAAACACCATATAGGCGTCCATGATTGATCACATAACGGTGCTACAGAGTTTTTGCCAAATATTCTGATCCCCAAAGAAGCAAAGACAGTTGCATTTATAAAAAGGAAGGTTACAACTTGTATGAATTTGTGACGATTGGTCTGGAAGGTCAAACACTTATATGTGTATATGATATGATCAGTCTGATCTCTTGGACCTCTGTAGTCCAAGAGATTTATGGTAATTCATCGTTTGATGTAAATTCAACGATTCACTCATTTATGACTTGAATCGGGTAATAATCATTTATGTCATATTGCATTTATATATATCATTTTGAACCATTAGATTAATATCCAACGGTATGTGACCACAATCTCTTGAACTCCTATGGTCCAAGAGATCGGAACTGATGATATGATATAATGTATGTCACGATGTGTTCGACTTGGTCCACTGGACTATTTTGTTTGATTTAGATAAAAAATGAGATATCATAATTGCACAATCAGACGTATAAATATAGTATTTGTGACATGACTCATCTTTATCCAAAAAACATTAAAATAATTGATCTCCTGCTCATAACGAAGCTGCTAACGAAAGAAATTCTATAGCTGCTTGGTCGTTGCCGCCAGCGTAGAAAAACTAAGGTTGGGACAAACTAACTACCATTGATATGATTGAAAACTACCCAATTGCATTTGCTTCTATTAAACTAATAAGATTAAGAATAAGAAGAAAGAATTGGTCTTGGGTGCTACAAGAGACCACGCAGTAGCCACCATGGCAGCACCCTCAAAGGAAATTTGACTGAGAATTCATACTTCTTCATGCTCTAAAATGTCAAAATTTAGACCTCGAACGCCAGAATGCAAAACTTCGCCCAGACTTCAACATGCCAAAGTTCAAAACCAGAACTTAAAAAATAAATAAAAATAAAATTAAGGCTTTATCACCTAGGCCCAATATGCTTGGACTTTATATAAACTTGGGTCTTTTCTGTCTTTGTTATTTTCTCAATCCAGCCCAAGGTTCTTTTGGATCAGACCCACAAATTCTATATATACCAAAACCCAATGCAATTAAACACTGTAGCTAAACACAGTGAATGTACGAAAATACCTTTATTTTTAACTGTTCAGCCAGCTTTTTCTCTCCCTTTGTATAGTAAAATCACGGTTTTGCCCTTGGTTGATTGTTTTGTGTTTTTCTCGTTTTGCCATCTCTTTCCTTCGGATGTAACTAGCGGCTGTTTAGGGAGAGGTTTCTGGTTCGATTTCAACTGGCTGGTTGGAGAGTTTCAAGGGTAAAGATGGGAGGGCCAGGTTGGTTCTTCGACGTCTACATGTGGAGGCTTCGACTGTTTTACACAGCCATCTGCTCTGACCATCAGTTTGCGTTTTTATTGTTCACCGACTTCCTTCCTTGCCATCTTCTTTTTCATTGCTTTGATCTTCACAGATTAGCTCAAGTATTTCCATCGTTCTTATTATTAATTTTTTTTAATCAATTGTCGATTCAGTGACTTTGCTCTCTTGGAGAAATTTTAGAAATGGAAATCATTCCCAATTTCTGTTTTAGTTGCCGATAAAACACTGGAAAGCAAAGACCAAGCGTGCTTTAAAAATAAAATAAAAAATTCATTTTTTAATCTGCTTTTGGTTACTGTATCCTAAATATGGAGAAAAAAATTAATGATAAAACACAAGGAAAAAGGAAGTGAAGATTTATCAGGTTTTGACAAAATAGAAATTGGGAATGATTAACCAGCAACCATACTGATAAAGTGCCATCTTCCCTTGTTTGTGTACTCTCTTAGAGCATTTCCACTAGTTGCCCCTTGCCATGGCAAGGGGAGCCCTAGGGCAGCCACTATTCACGTGAATAGTGGCTGCCCTAGCCCCCTCCAACAAAATGTGTTTCCAGCAGTTGGGGCTTGCCATGGCAAATACTATTCATTTTTTTGTTTTTTTCACAACTTTGTTTACTTAAACAATTAATTTGGATAATATTTTCGGATAAGATTTTTGGATTCCTATGTGTCAATACTATTCATATCTGATAAGATTTTCGGTTTCAAATTTCAGATACATTTCAAAATTCAAATTTCAGATAAATTCAAAATGTCAAATTTCAGATACATTTCGAAATTCAAATGTCAGATAAATTTGAAATTTAAAATTTCATTTGAATTTCAAATTTCAGATAAGATTTTCACCCTCTAAGATTGCGCCGCGTGTCATATCTATCTGTGTACATTTTTCTATAAAACCAGATGTTCAGCTCATACCTCCCACACCAGTTCTTCTCTACATTTCCATTTCTCAAATTTTAGATTTCATTCTCCATTCTCAATGGCAGACATGGAAGAGGTTTTGTAGAGGCAAGAGCGAGAAACTAGAGAAAGAATGCGTAGACGAGCTGCAAGCAAAAGGGCGCAGAGAGAACTAGATGAGCAACTTGGCATAGAAGTTGCTTTGCTGGAGGAAGAAAATCAGGGTCGCCGTGGTTCACGAGAAGGCCGTCGCCCAAATGTGGACAGACATAGACATTCCCGGGGTAAGAATCTTATGGAAGATTATTTTATCTCACAATCTCTGTACTCTGATGTTCATTTTCGAGGGAGATATAGAATGCAACCCCATTTGTTCAATAAAATCATGCATGATATTTGCAATTATGATGAATATTTTGTTCAAAAGAGAAACTGTGCTGGAAATTTGGGACTTCTTCCAGAGCAGAAGTTCACAGCTGTGATACGAATGTTGGCGTATGGGTCATCTGCTGATCAGGTGGATGAGATTGCTCGAATGGGGAAGTCCACTGTTTTGGAGAGCTTGGTGCGATTTTGTGATGCAGTGGAAACTCTGTACACCAGAGACTACCTCGTCAGACCTACGCCCAGGGACCTGCAAAGGCTTCTCCAAAAAGCTGAGTCTCGAGGATTTCCTGGCATGATTGGTAGCATTGGCTGCATGCACTGGCAGTGGAAAAATTGTCCAACTGCTTGGCAAGGGGACTACGGAAATAGAAAAGGGCAGAAAAGTATCATCCTGGAAGCAGTTACTGGTTTTGATACATGGGTTTGGCACGCCTTCTTCGGAGTTGCCGGATTTCAAAACGATTTGAATGTCCTAGGTCAATCCCCGGTGTTCAATGATGTTTTGAGAGGTGAAGCCCCAAATATCACATATGAAATTAACAATACCATCTACCAGAACGGGTATTATCTAGCTGATGACATATACCCGAGGTGGACAACATTTGTGAAAACAATTCCACATCCCCGATTCCATAAGCAAATTTTTTTTGCTCGCTATCAAGAGGGGTACAGAAAAGATGTTGAGAGGTGCTTTGGTATCCTTCAAGCTCAGTGGGCTATTATCAGGGGCGTGGCACGTCTATTTGACGAGGAGGTGCTTAGGAGTATAATGATGACTTGTATCATCCTCCATAACATGATTGTGGAAGATGAATATGATTACGATGCTGATGACGTGTATGAACCAAATCTCATGGACACGGCCCTAACACGAATTTATGAAAAACCAGTGGGGCCAAATGGAGAACCAGTGCAGCATGAACCGTTGGTTAGAGACGGTAGTTTCATGCCCCGTATGATTGATCGCTACATGGAGATGCAATCGTCATATATTCATGAACACCGTCAAGTTGACTTGATGGAGCATTTATGGGCGGTGAAAGGCAATGAAGGAAATGAAGGTGAATGAAGTGAAGTGAAGAAGTTGTTTTTAATTTATTATGTTTATGTTGTATGTTGTTTATTTTTTGTTGTGGGTGGGTTGTTTATGTTTTATGCTTTGGTTGTGGGTTGTTTATTTTTTATGCTTTGGTTGTGGTTTGTTTATTTTTTTTTTTATGCTTTGGTTGTGGTTTGTTTTTGATGTATGGAATGTTTTGAATAAAAAGGATTTGTGTTGAATATTTTCTTTATTGACTAAAAGAAAAGCAATACAACTAATAATAAAATAAAATACATGAATTAAACAAAACAAAAAACAGCATGAAATCAAAGGCAAGTAAACTAAGACATGAAAGGCAAACAAACTATTTTAATGGTTTCCATCATTTAACCAATCAGTGTTACTAGGTCCATCGTCACGAAAAAGTCTTCGTCTCATAACATCCCTTCGTTCTAGCTTCCAAAATTGTTTTGTTTCAGGGGACATATGGCTTGTATCAATGGCCATGGTTTCCCGATCTTTTTTTTTCAATGTTTTGTTCGCGTACATACTCCCTTTCTTTGCGTACATACTCCCTTTCTTTTGCATATTCTACTTGAATAGCCATATCGTGCTCTTGTTGTTTCAAGTCCATTTCAATTCTCATGGCTTAGTGCTTTGAAAGTTCCTCCAAAAATTGAGATGCATTCTTGCTAGAATTACTCCCTCTCTTCGCCTTCACCGCCTTCCTCCCAATAGGCCTTGGCTCATTTGCAATGGGTGAGTCTTGACTCATCGGGGAATCCATAGGTGAATCTGATGCCGGCGTCTCATGAAGTGGAGTCTCGTTCAAGACTACCGTCGGACCGGTTAGAATAATTTGGAATCTCTTACAAGTCTTCACCACCTCCCAACAATGGGTATGGTTGAAACTTTTTTTTCCCTTGCCCAGTAGCACCAAACCACATTTGTGCTTGCATAATCTATAAAAAAAATTAAATGGAAATGCAAGAAAATTTATAAAATATTGGCAATGCAACATGTCAAAAAAAACTAATGGAAATTAAAGAAATTTTAAAAAAATGCAACATGTATTAAAAAAACCTAGAGATATATTAAAAAAATATATAAATTGCAAGAAACATTTAAATAAAAATTAATATGACATAGAAATTAATAGAAGGAAAATGACAAATAATTTACCTCACTGCTAAGGTTTTCTCCGCTTCGATGGTTGTCAATCGCTTTTGCTAAGGCATTTCTCCATTTCCCAAACTCTTTATTAAGAACTTTCCACCTACTGTAAGATGAAACATATTTTAATCTCATTGCCCGTTATGCAAGTGCTAGGGACAATAATCCTCGCTTAGGTGATGTCATCTTTTATGGTGTGTTGACAGATGTGGTTGAGATTCGATATACCAATGCCATGAAATTTGTTTTGTTCAAGTGTGATTGGGTTAATGGTCTTGGTGGAGTGAAAGAAGATGAGTTTAAATTCACGTTAGTGAATTTTAATCATTTGTTATACAGAGATAATGCAATAGGGGATGAGCCTTTCATCTTAGCACAACAGGCAAAGCAAGTTTGTTATGTACAGGACCCAGTGGATCCAAATTGGCATGTTGTTCTTAATATGACTGTTAGAGATCTATTTGATATGTATTCAAAAGATTCTTATCACAGTCCGGCAATGGTGCCTCAAGTTGAGTTATATGCACCCCAGCAATTGGATGAAACTATTTATTTGAATGATGAAGATGTTGGTTGGGTGAGGGAAGGAGTAGATGGAACGACAGTAGACACGAATGTTCAGATAGAAGAAGCTGAGATGGAAGAATGTGACTGAAAATGCTTATCAATGCCTTTCTTCAAATAGTTTATTGACATTGGTTATTGCTAAATTTTTCTAATTATTATAATACATTATTCATCAATAATTCTAGTAGTTACTCTTCTATATAATGCTAGCTCATCTATATGTATAAATATATATATTTAAAATGTAAGAACAGCAAACTACATATGAAGTGTGCTAGCTTTTACAGGTAATTGGTTTTTTTTTTTTTTTTTTTTTCTGAACAGGTAATTGGTTATACATGTCAATTCTTTTAAGAGGAATCATTATGTATATTAATTTTTTTTTTCTCTTATTGCAACAGATTATGGCCCCCAAGAGAGTAAGAGAACAATCAATGGAGGAATTGATTCCCGCATCTCCTGTGAGAGCTAAAAAGAGTAGGTCACAAGCACGATCATCTCAACTACATGGATCAATTTCGAGTCAGCCTCAACTTGTTGCATCTAGGCGGCCTCAACCTACCACATCGAATCAATCTCAACGACAAGCACCATCTATGTCTGTTCAATCTCAACAACAAGCATCAACTGTGAGACTGACACGGTCTCAAGAGACACAACAATGTCACCCCAATTTGTCTACTCCTAGTCTTGAGGACGAGCCTTTGATAACGCCATCAGATGAAACAGGTTATTAGGGCCAAATAACCACTGTTTTTTTTCTTTATTTGGTGATTTATTTCATCATTAAAATCATATTGAATGTTTTACTCTAGGTGAAATTGAGCCTACCATGAACGGTCGGGGTGCTGCTTGTTCTATTGCTGAGTGGGGGACTGGAACAAAATTGCACATTGATTTTGATACTAAATGGAAATGGAAGCCAATAAAAGAAAATGCACAAAAATTTAGTACACAACTGGGAGTTATAGCACGAAATGTCCGAAAGGTCCCTTTGACAAAAGTTTCATGGAGTGGTATGTCTGATCATATATTAGATGACATTTGGAAAGATGTGCAGGTAAACAACAAAACACTAATTTCAAACATGCTAGTATTATTTTTTTGGTTAAATGCTAGTATTTTTAATGATTGCTATCTATTAATTGTAGGATAACACGGATGTCCCTGACGCATATAGACCCCATTGCTTAAAGATTGTTGGTAACAGATGGAGAGATTGGAAATGTCGGCTTAAGAAAGAATGGTATGACAAATATGAGACCAATGAAGAGCGTTTAGCCATCACTCCTCCTCAAGTCCCTACAGACCAATGGAAGATACTTGTAAAGTATTGGGGTCTGCCTGATGTTAAGGTACATAGACATAAGATACAATTACTGAGTTAATAGTAGCAATGAATGTTGACCGAATTAAGCATATTGTAGGAATGTTCTGAAGCAAATAAGGCTAATCGTGCACTAGGAAGTGCCCCTCATAGGACCGGTCGTACTTCTTTTGCTCAAGTGAAAAATAAGGTAAGAGTACTAATATGAATTTTTTATTTTTATTTTTTAGCATACAGTGGTTCCAGATTTTAAATTCATTATTCATTCATTTGTGAGTATAATCTAGTTATCTAGGAAAAAATCTATGGCCAAACTTGACAACATTATTATAAAGAAATTTTTTATTACTAACATGGTTTAATTTCCTTTGTTATTAAGATGGAAGAGAAAGGAGAGAAAACAGATCGGTTGAGCTTGTTTATGCAGACGCGAAAAAAGAAAAAAAAGAATGATGATGAGGAAGTTTTTGACTATGAGAGTGCAAATATTATTGTAAGTATGATGTAGTTTTTTTTTCTTCTAAAAGTATATGTGGAATATTGACCCAAAAAAGAAGAAAAAACGAATATGTCGGGTTGTGCATATGTTGTATCTCTTGACTAAGTTCAATATTGCATTATGATTTTATAGAATCAATTCAATCAATACTTAGAAGAAAGGGAGGAGCATGAACAAGACGAGGATTATAGAGAAGAGGTGTTTTCTAAAGTTATGGGACCTGATGGACATGGACGTGTTCGTATGTATGGGACATGTATTACTCCATCTCAAGTGTTTGGTCAAAGTTCAAGAGTTCCTGACATTAATGAGAATAGCATACGAGAGGAGCTAGAGAGACAATACCAATCCCAAATAGATGATCTTAAATCTCATTATGAATCTAAACTTGGAGATCTCCAATCCAAGTATGAGGATCTGAGTTCGCAAATCCATCTCATGAAAGCTCATGTTGGTTTCCAAGCTAACCCAACTGAAAGTGGAAGTGAACAGGTATAATATGTTTTAGTGTAACTTTGATCTCTTTTTACTTTATTATAAAGAATAAATTATAGTGAAGAGTTAATTAATATTGATTTCCATCTAACTTTTTGTGTGTATATATATATTGGTGAGTTACAGATTCCAGATGCATCAAGCCTACACCAACGAAGACTTAGTGTGAGTGGTGAACAACAGCATCAATTTGACCCAGAAGCATAAAAGCATGAAAAAGGTGTGTTCACAAATATTTATGACTCAAGAAAAATTGTAATTTTTAAAAATAATTTATTAATGGTTTTTAAATTTCTTTTTTCAGGTTCGGGTGAAGGATCAAATACAATCATAATTCTCTTAGTATAATCTTGTGAACTTTGTTTGGACATTTGAAACCAAAAATGTGTTTATTCACTTTAGAGACAATGTTGTTCGCCCTTTGACTTTAAATTATTCTTTCCGCGATTGTTACTTACATTTAGTTAATATATCAAATGTAACAGTGATACATGAATGGTTTTTTTTTATTATATTAATGTTAGTAATTAGTAAGAATACTTGAATGTATCATAATACACTATGTTATTTTAGTTTTGGTGAGTGTCTTACTCTTATTGTGAATATAAAAAACAAATGACGTAAATTTAGTTTTTGTTGGATATGTATTTGTATTTACGACATTCAATAGCCGTCGTTATTACTATTTACGACGGGTTCAAAGTGTCGTAATAATTATTTTTAAATCCGACGAAGAAACGGTTGCGACACTAGGCTTGCCGTTGTAATTGGTTTTCACGACGGATAAAACCGTCGTAATAAGCATCAGAACCTTTTGCGACACCAGTTGGTTGCGACGCGTGAACAAGCGTCGGCAAGACCGTCGTAAAAAGGCATTTGCGACGTATGCTTGATCTTTCACGACGGGTTTCTAGCGTCGCATCTAGCCTGTTTTTTTGTAATCTTCCATCATGCTCCATGCCCCTCCATTTTCATTAGAAGAACCCATAATATGATAGAAAAAAATACAACTTCAAAGTGAAAAAATATTGAATAGAAAGTGAATAAATTTTGAGGAGAAAGTGAACAATAGTAGAAGGAGAAGAAAATATATGAGGATTTGGTGTTAAAAGTGAAGAGTATTGGTTGGTATTTATACAAAAAATCAATTTTTTATTGCAGAAAAATTGGCTGCCGTTGGATTGAAGAAAAAATTTGAATCGGAGCGACCAGAGGCTGCCACGTGTCAAGTATCCGTTGGCAGCTACTGTAGCTGTGAATTCGAATTTTTTTTTAACGTTGGGGCATGCAATGCACGCGCCAACGGTAAAAAAAATTCGAATTCGGGAGGGCTGACGCCAGCCTGGCGTCAGCAATGACGTCATCACCCTCGGGCCCAAGCTCGAGCCGAAATTGCCTTCGGGCCTGCCCAGTCTGGTGGACCCCACGCCTCGCCCGGGCTGCTTCCAACTGCTGGACCTCCGTTTTTTTCCCAAACCCCTCCCCAGCCCGAGTCCATTGCATCTGCTGGACTTGCTCTTAATGGTTCATGAAACTGCAGTGAAGTATCTGAAATTCAATTTGGTTTAACGATATACCACTTTAAATTTCTCTATCTGATTAATATCATAGTTTGAGATATGCAATAGATTTCTTAGGNTTCTGACTTCTGATCTCTTTGCACGATGTGATTGTTAGTTATAGTGTTAGATATGGAATTGATTTTTAGGTTCTGACTTCTGATCCCATTACAGTATTACTATAGGCATCTATAGTATGGAATTGATATCTTCTTGGTTGAATTACTTGCTATTTACTCATGAGATTTGAAGTGTTGTATTCTAATGACTGATTTGATTGGAAGCTACAGATTTTGAAATGAGGTATTTCTTCCTTAAAAATGTTTATCAATTATGTTGTTTGATAATTAAAAAAAAAATGAGTTTTCTAACCCTAAACCCTCTAATATCTGAGTATATTGTTGAATCTTTTGGGTGTTTTGTTGAGATTCATTTTAGGGTAGAGCTTTTTGTAATTTAACGATAACTATAGAAATATTACGGAGTACCATTGTTTTATTCTATTTTGAGCTTATAAGAGCTGCATATTTGACTTTTGGAATGGGAATTGATTTGAAGAACAAATTTTTTTCAGTTTCAAACCTTATAATCCTGTTTCTATGTTTCCTGTTTGTATTATCTGTTACTGCTCCTTTATCATGTTTTATGGAATATATACATCTACCTTGATTTCCTCTTCCACCTTGATGCAAAATCGAGGTGACAGGGTGTTAAAAGGTTCTTAAGGGAAAGGCCATCCATGGTTGAAGAAGGGCAATGGATATACCATACACCCACCTAAATGAGGTCAGTTTCTTGACTTACTGGTTACCAATTGGTTTGGTAGATTGGCAGGTGTTGTTTGTGTTTATCATTGTGGTTGTGTGTTTGTTTGACTTATGTCTGAAATATATATATATATATATATATATATTCAGCTATTACTTTGTGGTTTTCAAATGCCTCGAAGCCATTCTTTTCAGCTTTAAAATTTTTATTTTCAGTTTATTCTTTTGCTTAATTTTTTGTCTTTGGTTTTTTTAACTGTTTGCTGAAAAACTATGTAAGAGAGTTGAATTTTGCACAGATTTAAATATCTGGGGAATCTTGCATAAATTCATTTACTCATGTTTATTCTTTTGTCTTCCTCATTTAATATTGTTATGCAAGAGAGTGAATTTAACAAGATATCATTTCTATGTCCTCCTGTTTGCGTTGCTATTTATTATACAGGATATCAATTTATTTTCTTTCCTCAGTTTCTTCTCTGTCCTCTTCTTTGTTTTTTATTTGCTTAATCGTTTGCTTTATCACATAACCATTAGGAAAATGTCTTCATTCTCATCTTGACAATAATAACTAATGTTAACACAAGTATTATCTAAACAATTAATATATCCTAAAATTATCAGTTGCAAAATAATGCATACATTGTATGAAATCTTTCTTCTGAACAAAAGCAATGTAGAGATTTTCTTAATTTGATTTTGCTTTTTCCATTTGCCTTCATTTGGAATGGATGAAGATGTACAAGATTGCATCATTGTTCATAGTGAATTGTATTATTTTATTATGCAGAATATTGTTTCAAATGCATGTTCACCCTTAAATCCATATTATCTTTGTGGTTTTCATTAAATTACTACATTTCTTTGGGCACTTCTCTGTCTCTGTGATTCTTATTTTCATTGTCAAGTAAACATTTTATGTATGATTATCTTGGTAGTGACCTATTGTTTCTTCGTTTAGCATTTTGAACTATTTGAAAATTTTAACTATGTTTATATGAAGATGCTGATTCTTCCTTTCAATCATGTGACATATCAATAATAGTCTTTAATTTTCTGAGATTGATTCAATGGCAGCAAAGGAAGATTGATGTAACAATTAGCAGGGAGTTGCTATAGGATTCTATGCAATGAAGTGTTTCCACTACTTCAACAACAAAATAAATGAGGTGGGAACGAAGATTGCTGCATAATTGAAAGAACATAGGAAATCTGATTATTCAGGAGCTGAATATGGTCATTAAGTCTTCATGCTCAACAAAATCACCCCACACTGTAAACCGGAATTTGTATATGAAGTTAGGTTTCAAATATGTTAATGAGATATGAGTACATGCTGTTTTGTGTAGTATCCTGGTATTTGTAGGTATTTTTAATGGCGATTTTATATGGTTAATTTTACTTAAAAATACAGGAATGGGTCGACTGTGTAGCAAATGGAGATGCTAGCATGTTGAAAATAAAAATAGATGCGACAGAAAAATAGATGCAAAACCAAATGTTGATATATGCACTGTAGTAGAACATTTGCTTTACAATGGTCCGAAAATGCTTTTTTTTTTAAAATTAAAAAAAGCTATAAAAACACCACACTAAGAATTATAAACAAAACTAAAGGATTCTTAATGTACTTTATTGCATTTAAGTGAAACATAGAAAATGCCTCTACTTTATTTGACATAGTATTTGTGACGAGACTTAAATTAATTAATGTCTTCGGAAGGGAGTTAGTGATATTATGTCTTCGGAAGTGGAGTTAGTCTTCGGAAGATCAAGTTCCTGCAAAAGGACACGTTCGGTAAGCCCTTGGGATACCGGTGTGGTACCGGCCGAAGGCTCTCCGATGCTTAAGTAAGTACGGATTTAGTAAATATCAGTTTACAGATCAAGCGGTAGCGTACCGTTGGTTTCTTCTCCCCTTCCTTTTGGGGATAGGGGTCCTCTTATATAGGCCTTGGGAGGCGTGCACTATACTCATATTTCCGATGTGGGACTGTAGAAGCGAATTGTGAGAATGGCACGTGTCCTAGGGCAAAAGAGTCGAGATGCGTAAGCTTCGGTAGGTATATTGCCGAAGGGCCATTGTGATAAATACTGATTCTGTCCACGTGGCCGGTGGTCATAGGAGGTTTAATTCGGGTATAAACAGTAGTCCCCCAAGTTCTCTTCCGAAGGTCCTTCGGAAGGGAATTTGGTTCTCCTTGGTGGTTCGTAGGTGCCCTGCCGTTCGGCAACGTCGTTTGGGAAAGGCTCCCCTGAGATCCGAAGGGTCGCCGATGCTGAGGGGGGTGAAGACAGAGGTGCCTCGTTCCCCGCGCCTGGCGCGTGGAGACGCTTCGTCTTCTGTACCTGGCGTGTAGAGACGCTTCGTCTTCTGTACCCGGCGTGCAGCTCATATCACCATTCACCGGGCGACACGTGGCTAGCGAAGTGACGCCTGACGGTTGCATTTATGAGCCGTTTGGTTTCCCGAGGCGTACCGTTGCAGCCATCTCCTTATAAATAGAGATTGCTCCAGGCGTAGAGCTCACTTTGCATTTGAGAGTTGACGCGAGAGCTCCGTGTATGCGATTTCCGAAGAGAGTTATCTGCAATCTAGGCGATTTTCGCAGACGTTTTCGGCAGTCAAGGCAATTTCTGAAGCATACATTCGGCAGTCGAAGCTTCCCTACAATACTCAAGGTAAGATACAGTTCGGTACTCCCAAGATACATTTATTTCTGTACATATTTTCATGGCGTAGGCTAGCCGATTGTTAGTAAGGTCTTCCTTCGGTAGTCTAGTGAGCCATAGGTAGCGACGTAGGCATCGGTAGGGTAGCATATGACATGACCTTAGCTTTCCTTTCCCTTTTTTTTTGTAGATGTCTGCTAGCGAGTCATCCTTCGGAAGTGAGCCCAACGTGTTCGATGAGGAGTTGTCATCGGGCTGGGACACATCCAGTGAGGCTGCGAGCCTGGATGCCGATGGTGGAGGGGACACCGATGTCGAAATTATCGGTGAGGAGGTGAACTCCGTTCCTACCCACGGCATTGGCAAGGGACTGATGACGGGGCATCCGCTCCCCTTAGCCGCAGTCTATAAAGACGGTACCCGCTTCGGTACCTTTGAACATCAGCCGGAGGCCTCCACCTCCGGTCGTGATGAGGTCATTGCCGGTCCTTCTCGGCCGAGGGTGACGATCATCCACCGAGAGTGGTCTAGGATTCCGGTGGGTGTACCGAAGAGGACCCTGTTCGGGGTCGATTACTTGGAGCCCAACAAGCTTACCGAACGGGAGCTCGAGAAGATTAGGGCCGGGTACCTCATCCCGGACTCGGTGAAGATGAGGATTCCGAGTCCTACCGAGTCCCTCAGCGACCCTGGGGATGGTGAGGTCACCTTCTTCACCGACGTGCTTCTGCAGGGGATGCGGTTGCCGTTGCAGCCTGCCGTGCAGAAGATACTTGCCCAGATCGGGTATGCCCCGGGCCAGTACAACCCCAACTTTTGGGTGGCCTTGATAGGGGTGATTGCTGCGTTCAGGATCGCTGGGGAGGGGGAGCCCTCCTACGAGCAGTTCTCGTACTTGTACAGCATCACGAAGTCAAAGAGTGCCGATCACGGCGGTTGGGTTCAGGTGAACTGCCTGAAGGCTTCCGAGCGGGGGCACTTCATTAGCTTGGTGCCGACCTCCCAGAAGTCGTGGAGGAATCGGCGGGTATTACTCTCCGGTGATTGGGAATCGCCATCGGGAGTATCCTCGCAGTTTTCGGTACCTACGACTTTCCAAATTGCAGGTAGGTTTCCGAGTTAGTGATCGGTAGGCTGATTATTGTATTTACTATCTTATTATTTGTTAACTCATTCTTTCTTCGGACAGGTAAACTCAAGCAGCCGAACCCTAAGGAGAGTGAGATTCGGCAGCTCGACAGAGTGAGGCTGAAGGTTCCTGCTGCCGAGCGAGTTTACCCGCGCTTCCTCTTAACCACCAACCTCATCAGAGCCAGCCTCGTCAGCCCTGCCGAGAGTAAGTATACCCGTGCTTTTTCTTTTCCTTTATTTATTTACTTTGCATGCCGATTGACTGATTGTCTTTGACCAGTGACGGACGCAAGGAAGGCTGCCGAGGGCAGGAAGATGAATGAGTCCTCCAGGAGGCGCCTCATGATGGGCCTGAAGGGCAAGAAGAAAAAGAAGCAGCCCGAGGCACCTCCCGTTCGGCCGTCTATGGATCCCGAGGACGTGACCCTCGCGGAGCGGCTGCGGCAGCTGGGTGCCGAACCCGTTGCCTGGCCTACTGCCGTAATCTCCGCGCCGAGGCAGTCAAATGCCGAAGCCACCGCCTCCAGAGCTGCTGGAAAACGGCCGGTGACGGTGGACTTGGAAGCCTCGCCAGCTTCCAAGCGGAGCCGTCTTTCGGAGGCTTCGAGGACTGTCTTCGCGGCGGAGGACGAGGACGGGCCTACCGAGGCCGTCACCATCGCCTGCCCTTCGAAGACGGTGCAATTCGTCAACCATATGATCCTCGGGTCTCAGATGGAGCTACCGGAGGTTGACGAATTACCCAAGAAGCTTCTTCGGGAGCAGGCCGGACGTGCCTTTCGGCTGCAGGCATCGGTAAGAAATCTTTTCCGCCATTGTATTTTCATTCCTTTTGTGCTAAGTGGGGCTCGCTTCTGAATTTCTTTGTTATGTGCAGGCGTCCATGGAGATGTGGCTGTGCGTCAAGCGGGCCATCTCTGCTGCTGAGCGGGCGAAAAAGGCCTACGACGAAGGCAGGGCCAAGGTTGCCGAGGCTGGCAAGGCTATCCAGGACCACGCTCAGCTGCTAAAGGAGAAGGAGGCTGCCGAACGACTGGCGTCTGCTTCGGAGGCGAAAGCCGAGGAGCTGCGGGTGGCCTTGGAGGCAGCGCAGGCGGCAGCGCGGGATGCCGAGGCAGCTTCGGAAGCGGTCCAGGACGCCCTGGATGAGTCTGAGTGTACCAAGGTAGCGGAGATCGAGGCTGCCGTACGGTCAGCTGTCCAGGGGTACCGATCATCTGAAGAGTTCACTACCCTTCTGGATGGGGAAGTGGGCTCGGAGATGGCCGATATGATGTACCGATTCAAACGGTACAACCCTGGGCAGAAGCTGAATCTGAACTTCGCTGCCGATCCTCCTCCCCTTCCCGAGGGAATTACCGAAGAAATGATCGAGGATTATGAAGGGGAGGACGCCGCCGAGGGACCTGGTACTGTCGAGGCCACTGCTGGGGGCGAAGCCACTGCCTGAGGGCATTTTTAATCTTGTATCGTGCAACTTAGTTTGTAATTTTAATTTTTTGGTTCTTATTCCGAACACATTGATGCCGAGGGCATCACTTAGTTTGAATTTAAGCTTTATTCAACTGTCAATTGTGTCCAAGTGCTGATTTTAATCCGTGTGAGTACGCTTTGATTGCTAATTGCCGTAGGCTAATTGCCGATAGAACGTTAAATTTGAACTTCACAAGTCATAATTGCTAATTTCCGTAGGCTAATTGCTGATAGAACGTTAAATTCGAATTTTCACAAGTCCCGACGGGATCAGAAGGGTAAAAAATCTCGACAATCACTTTTTGCCGTAGGCTAATATTGATGCCGTGAGATATTAACACTTAACTGCCGTGGGCTAGTAGGACAATTAAAGAGAAAGCTGAAGTAATAGTGCCGAGGACAATCTATTAATTTCAGTTGTAGAACAAATACATTGTAAGTAATTACAGTTCCGACTTGCAGTAGGCTAAGTCACTTGTAGTAGTATTTGAGATGTTCTACGTTCCAAGGATGGCCGAGGGCCTTGCCGTTGGAGCCCCTTAGTCTGTAGGTTCCCGAGCGAAGGATACCGATGATTTCATAAGGTCCCTCCCAGGAAGGTCCGAGGGTTCCTTCCGTGGCATCCTTGGTTGCTAGCGATACCTTGCGCATGACCCAGTCCCCGATTCGGAATGAGCGGGGTCTGACCCTAGAGTCGTAATACCGAGACACACGTTGTTTGTAGGCTTCATTCCGAAGGTTGGCTTGTGCCCGGTGCTCCTCGAGCAGGTCAAGGCTTAGAGACATGGCCTCTTCGTTCGGGTTTGGTGCGAAGGTTTCCGTTCGGTAGGAAGGTTCACCGATTTCCACTGGCACCACTGCTTCCGAACCAAAAGCCAGGAGAAAGGGGTTTCGCTAGTGGACGTTCAGTAAGACGTCCGAATGGCCCACAGTGCTTCGGGAAGCTTTTCCGGCCAGGTTCCTTTAGCCTTGTCCAGCTGCCGTTTCAGTAGCTTTTTCACTATTTTGTTTATTGCTTCGACCTGACCGTTCGACTGGGGATGGGTTGGTGATGCGAAAAACAATTTGATTTTCAAGCGGGTGCAAAATTGCATGAAGAGTTCCGAATCGAATTGTCTGCCGTTATCGGTAATGATCGCATATGGGATACCGAATCGGCAACAAATGTGAGTCCAGACGAAATCTTCGATCTTTGCTGCCGTTATGGTTGCCAGAGGTTCGGCTTCCACCCATTTGGTGAAGTAGTCAACGGCAACCACTGCATATTTTACCTGCCCCTTGCTTTGCGGCATCGGACCGATTAGGTCTAGTCCCCATTGTGCGAAAGGCCAAGGGCTCACAATCGGTGTCAGAGGTTCGGCGGGGATATGCTGAACGTTACCGAAGCGCTGGCATTTGTCACATCTCTTCACTAGTGAATTAGCGTCCTGATGCATGGTCGGCCAAAAGTATCCCTGCCGAAAGGCTTTGTAGGCGAGGGACCGGGATCCAGAATGGTCGCCACACACACCGTTATGGATCTCCCGAAGGACGTAGTCCCCCTGCTCTGCCGTAAGGCATTTGAGATATGGGGTGGTGTAGCGACGCTTGTAAAGCACATTGTTGATGACAGTGTACCTTGCTGATCGGTATCTAAGCTTCCGGGCCTGGGCCTTATCTTTAGGAAGGGTGCCGTTCGTCAGGTACGAGTAGATATGAGACATCCATGTATCCTCATACCGTACGGCACACGCTTCGGAGGCTACCGTGCTCGGTCGGGCAAGAATCTCCACTGGTACTTTTCTTCCGACCTTGTCATTTATCGCCGAAGCCATGTGTGCCAGTGCATCGGCATGGCTGTTTTCGCCTCTGGGGATCTGTTTGATCTCGTATGCTTGGAAACTTTGGAGTAGCCGATGGACGGTGAAAGGTAGGCGTACATGGAGGCATCCTTGGCGGCGAAGTCTGCCGTTACCTGGTTTACGATGAGCTGGGAGTCGCTGTGAATTCGGACTTGCTTTGCATTCATGCTCTTGGCTAACCGAAGGCCGGCCAAGAGGGCTTCGTATTCCGCTTCATTGTTGGAGGTCCGGAAGTCGAATCGGAGGGCGTATTCGATCTTCTGTCCGTCCGGGGTTGTCAGCACCAAGCCCGCTCCGCATCCTTGCTGGTTTGCCGAGCCATCGACGTGCAAACCCCATATGGAAGTTGAGGTGTCAAGCCGTTCGGTGTCCAGCTCGTCCGGCAAGACGGTCTCGGTAACCGCCTCGGGCGTCGGCTGTGCTGTTGATGGGGTGAGCTCGGAGATAAAATCGGCAACAGCCTGGCCCTTTTCGGCGGGCCTCGGAACGAACTGTATGTCGAATTCTCCGAGTTCGATCGCCCACTTGATCAGTCGGCCAGAAATTTCTGGTTTCTGGAGCACTTGCCGGAGCGGTTGGTTGGTCAGGACTTTGATCCTGTGTGCCTGAAAGTATGGCCGAAGTCTTCGTGCCGAGACAACAAGGGCTAGAGCAAGCTGCTCTAATGGGGGATACGGAAGTTCAGCACTTTGGAGTGCCTTGCTGACATAGAAGATTGGTAGTTCTGCCTTTTCTGGTTTTCGAATCAATACAGAACTGACGGCAGTGCCAGATACCGAAAGGTATAGGTAGAGAATTTCTCCAGGCAGTGGTTTTGACAACAGGGGGGCTTAGCTCATGTAGTTCTTTAAGTCTTGAAATGCCTTATCGCATTCGGCAGTCCATGTGATATTCTGTTTGCCCCCTTTCAAGGCTTTAAAGAACGGGACGCATTTATCGGTAGCCTTCGATATGAAGCGGGTCAGGGCAGCCACGCGTCCGGTAAGGCTTTGAATGTCCTTCGTAGTCTTCGGCCTCTCCATATCGATGATTGCTTTTATTTTTTCGGGATTCGGTTCGATCCCCCTTTGACTGATCATGAATCCGAGGAATTTCCCGGAAGATACACCGAAGGCGCATTTCTTCGAGTTCAATCTCATCCGGTAGTCTTTCAGTATGCCGAACATGATTGATAAGTTCTGCAAATGATCTTCGGCAGTCCGACTTTTTACTAACATGTCGTCAATGTAAACCTCCATGATGTTGCCGATGTAACCGGCGAAGATTTTGTTGACGAGCCTTTGATATGTTGCCCCCACGTTCTTCAGACCGAACGGCATGACATTACAACAGTACAACCCTTTGTCCGTTATGAATGCGGTGTGTTCGCTATCGGGAGGGTGCATGAATATCTGATTGTAGCCGGAATAGGCGTCCATAAAGCTTAGCAGTTCGTGGCCGGCAGTGGCGTCCACGAGTTGGTCTATCCGTGGTAACGAAAAGCTGTCCTTCGGGCAGGCCTTGTTGAGATCGATATAGTCTTGGCACATTCGCCACTCGCCTGTGGCCTTTCTCACCATCACGGAATTCGCCAGCCATACCGGATATGTTGCCTCCCAGATGAAGCCGATGGTTTGAAGTTTATCGACTTCCGTGCGCATTGCCTCGTACCGTTCGGCATCGTATGAACGACGCTTTTGCCTTACGGGCTTATAAGCGGGGGAAATGCTGAGTTTATGGCTGATGACCTCCGGGGCGATGCCGGGCATATCCTCGTAAGACCATGCGAATACTTCCGAATGGTGCCGCAAGAAGTTTATGAATTGCATTCGGAGGTCTGCGGTGAGTCTTGTGCCGATCCTAACCTGTCGATCGGGTTGTTCGTCGCTCAAGGTTATCGTCTCCAGCTCCTCGACAGGTTGTGTGTGGGGGGTCGGGGACTCATCTCTCGGGTCGTCAACCGGTCCTGTGCCGTTCGGTAACCCATGCACAGACATGGTCTCGTTGGGGAGTTTGAAAGAGGTTGCCCTGAGGGCCGTGGCGTAGCAGGTCCGCGCACTTAACTGGTTCCCACGGATTGCTCCCGTGCCGTTCGGGGTTGGGAACTTCATCAATAGCATGTGGGGCGAAAGATGCGCCTTAACCCTCGTAAGTGCCGTTCGGCTAATGATGACGTTGTATGCCGTTGGACAGTCAATGATGAGAAACTGATCGTACGTCGTCGTTTTCCTTGGTGCGGCACCGAAGGTAATTGGCAGTTTAACGCTGCCGACCGGTTGGACCAGGTCCCCGGAGAAACTTAGCAAGGGTGTCAGCTGTCGGTTGACCTGGCTGTCACTGATTCCCATCTCTCTGAAAGCTTCGGCAAAGATCACGCTCACGGAACTCCCGGTATCGATCAGCACTCGCCATACATCGTAGTCGGTAATTTCAGCTCTGATGATCATCGGGTCGTCGTGGGGATAGAGGACTCCCTCTTTTTCTTCTTCGCAAAATGTGATCGGTTCCCAATGAACTTTTGGTACTTCCTGGTGCCGGTTCACCTCTATGCCGAGCACCTGAGGAAACTATGCGGCGCGCACATACTGTTTCATCGAACGGTTGCTCATTCCCGCAACGGTAGGGCCACCGCTGATAGTGCTTATCATGTTTATCTGCCGAGTGGGGTTCGGCACCGGCGCCGGTGGCTGCCGGGCTATATACTGATCTAGTCTCCCCTCTCGGATCAACCGTTCCACGATCTTTCTCAGGCTTATACAATCTTCCGTATTGTGGCTGTTGTGCTGATGGTATCGGTAAAATTTACCGGTCTCCCGGTTGTCTTGCCGATTGGGCATTCGCTGATTCAGTTTTGGTATAATTTCTTGTTCGTTCATCAGAACGGCCTCATAGGTGGTATTCAGCAGCGTAAGGACCTCGTTGCCGTGGTCACGATTTTGTAGGGGTCCTCGGTGGTCGTTGCGACCATACCGCCCTTTTCCCTTCTTCGGGTGATCTCTCCGATTGGCACGGTTGTCCTTCCGCTTATGGTCCGCCGAATATGAGTCGACCCTCTCGTAGGATGGCGTCTTTGCCGGATAAGCACTTGGCTCCGTGTCCTCTCGGCGTGCCAAAACACTGGGTTTCGAGTTGAAGTATTTGGCCTTGGCGTGGACTGCCGCATGTTTCATCAGTTCGTCATACGTGCGCCAGTTGCTGCTGTGTACCAGGTATCGGAAATGCGAGGACCGAAGGCCACTCTTGAAGGCGCCGTAGGCTGCCCTATCATCTGTTTCCGGACACCTAGAGTATTCGTGACTGAAGCGCGCTGCATACTCTCTCAATGGCTCGTCCTCTCTCTGCCGAATCGTGTACAGATCATCGGCAGAGTAAAGATAGTCCGTTTGGATCATGAAGTGATTGAGGAAAATTTGTTTTAGCTCGTCAAAAGAACCTACCGTTTCCGGCTCCAACCGGTAGAACCAGTTCAGGGCTGCTTCGGTAAGTGAAGATGGGAATAGCAGACACTGCCCCTCATCGCTGAGACCCTTGCATCCAATGGCGGACTGAAACAAATGAAGGTGGGTTAAGGGATCCTCAGTTCCAGTATAGAACGGGATACGCAGTGGCTGCACTTCCCTCTCCTGCCGAGAACGCCGGATGCGTCTGGTGAATGGTCCGGGTCGAAGTTTTCCCCATTCCGGTTCTTAAGAGCGAGCCTTGTCGTTTTCCATCTTCTGGACTTTCTGAAAAAGGAGTCGGACAACAGGGTCTCGGCTTGGTATTTCCTCGGAACCATAGTCTTCCGAGCGCCTTCGCGGGCTCACTGAATTATCCCCCGAGTATTGAGTTGGTGCCGAACGGTAGGTAGAAGTTTGCGTATTGGAAGGGATGTACTCGGACGCCGACTCTGTGGAGTCCAGCCCCCTGACCTTCCGAATAGGCGACTTGCTTCCTAAGGCGTTCATCCGGGATTCCCTTAGTCGAGCGCTAATCCTGATCGGAGACCTCTGTCTTTCCGCCTCTCGATCGTTAAGCCGGTGTCGGCAATCGGAGTAGACCTTCTTAGGGACATGTGGTTGATCCCGAGGTGTCGGCACTACCAGTTGTTTGGAAGGCGGGGGCGTTGCCCTCGCTACCTTTCCGTATTTCCTCCTTCTATGAGGGGTTTGCAAGCTCTCGGAAGAGTGAGTTGTCTGGATGTTCTGCGTGTGCTGCTGGTGCAGCAGCTGTTGGGTTTCGTCCACTTTGGACGAAATGAGGTGGTTGTGCTCCTGAAGCCTAGCCATGTCCTTCCGTAGGGACGCGATTTGGACTACCAGCTCGGCTTCGGCTGTTGTTTGGGTTGAGGGGGCGTTTTCGAAGGGAGTGCATGGGGGTAGCGCTGGGCTAGCTCCAATTTGCCTTCCGAACGGCACCCCTTCCTCTGATAGGAAAGTGGGTACTGAAGTGGTCCCCATGTGTCTAGGGGATAGTGGGTTATAGGTTTTTATTTCGATTCCCACAGACGGCGCCAAACTGTTGATGCGAAAAAGTGGTTTGACACGTGGTTCGCCCAACTTAGTGATATTATGTCTTCGGAAGGGAGTTAGTCTTCGGAAGATCAAGTTCCTGCAAAAGGACACGTTTGGTAAGCCCTTGGGATACCTGTGTGGTACCGGCCGAAGGCTCTCCGATGCTTAAGTAAGTACGGATTTAGTAAATATCAGTTTACAGATCAAGCGGTAGCGTACCGTTGGTTTCTTCTCCCATTCCTTTTGGGGATAGGGGTCCTCTTATATAGGCCTTGGAAGGCGTGCACTATACTCATATTTCCGATGTGGGACTGTAGAAGCGAATTGTGAGCATGGCACGTGTCCTAGGGCAAAAGAGTCGAGATGCGTAAGCTTCGGTAGGTATATTGCCGAAGGGCCATTGTGATACATACTGATTCTGTCCACGTGGCCGGTGGTCATAGGAGGTTTAATTCGGGTATAAACAATTAAAAAAAACTACTATTCTGCATTATCACGCAATTGCATACAGTCCTCCTATTTTACATTGTTAAAGCCTGTTTAGGCCCAAAATTGTGTTTATCATAGTGTTAAGGTAGCACACAATTGCATACAGTCCTCCTATTTTACATTGTTAAAGCCTCTTTAGACCCAAAATTGTGTGTTATCATAGTGTTAAGGTAGCAAATCATGAAACTGTTCCTTTAATCCTCTAGCAACTTCTTATTAATTGTTTTATTGTTAAACGTGGCTTCTTATATAGAAACGAAAGGATTTTCCTCAAATCCCACATATTTCCCAAACCAGTCTTCTTCAAGTCAACTATGCTAAAACATTATCAGTTCCTAGAATCACACTCCCAAATTTTCTTTCCCCTACCAAAACAAAAATGATCAAATTCAAATCCCCAGTCCCATAAACCAGTATAAGAATGAATTTGAATTGAAACCCTATAGTAAAAGAACGAACATATCTTGCAGAGCTATCCTAAACCCTGTAACAAAAGAACCAGCATATCCAAATACTGATTTTCAGGGTTTACTTTAATAACCAAACAGAAAACCTTATCAAAAGCAATCACATAGTATTTTAATAACTAAATTGTTTAACCTGATTTCATCAAAACAATAACACAATCAAATCAACATGTCTTATTGAAACTTTGGAATTTTATCTCAACAGATTCAATCATCTCTCACCTCTCTGACGTATAAGCAATCATTGAAGCAAAGAAGTGAAGATAACTTTCAAGTTAATGTTTCTGCATTTTGATTTATTGACATTTTTTTTTCTTTTGTGTTGCCTCAAAATTCCTTCACAGAATCGTCTCTCACCTTCTCTTTTTTCCCCCTGATTAAATCTCAGCGGTCGTTCGCCCAAATTGTTTAAGCATTCTTCGCTTTAAAGGTATAATTCATGATTGCCTCTCTATTCCTTACTCTTACTATTTTTTGGGTACTGATTTCTTTATGTTTGTAATGTTTGTTTGCTCATAATTTCTGCATTTTCATGTTTGTATATTTTTTTTCTTCCACAACTTTATACACATTTGACGTAATTTCATAACCCGCAGCATTGCGCGGGTCCTTTTGCTAGTGTATCTGGAAGTGCAACAATTTGCCAGATGGGAGTCTAAATATTTTCCCATAATGACCTAGCTGTGTTCTAGACTTGGAAGTTCGAAGTATGGAGTTTGGCATATACATCTTTTATTCTTGTAACTTTTGATGGTTCTTTAAAATCAAAATCATACAGTCCACAGGCAAGACATACTTAAGCAGAAATTATGATGAAGGGGACGGGCGGGGGGCTAATCTCTCATAATCCTTTGGTTCATTTAAAAAAGCAAAGAAGAAATTAAACCATTGTATTTGTATGAGCATGCCACCGTTCTAATCAATTGTTTTCATGATGTAGAAGCATCTCAACAACTTGACTCATTGTGGGTCTTGCATCTTTGTCTTCCTCTAAGCATTGAAGAGCCACTTTAACAAGAATTTCAAGTCTACCTTGTTCATAATCATCTCCCATTTGGCTCTCTGCATTTGCAAATGCTTCATTCATCTTATCCCTCACCCATGTAACCATCATCTTTTCATGTGTCTCCTCTCCATCTTCTATTGCTTGAACAATTTCTGCTGGGCTCTTTCCAGTCAGCATCTCCAACACCACAATCCCATAGCCGTAAACATCCACTTTGGAAGTGATGCGCATATTCTGAACCCACTCCGGCGCTATGTAACCTCTGGTTCCCCTGATCCTTGAAAAGCTCAAATTGCTCTGCTCACCTCTGTTTAGTAGCTTGGAAAGTCCAAAATCTGCAACCTTTGGATTATAATTAGAGTCTAGAAGTATGTTCTCAGGCTTTACATCACAGTGCAAAACCCATTCCAAGCATTCTTCATGTAAATAAGCCAGACCTTTTGCTGTCCCCACAGCAATTTCAAACTTTTGCTTCCAATCAAGCACATTGGAAGATAACTTTTCTGCCAAGGAACCATTCTCCATATACTCATACACCAAGAGCCTATGCTTTCCTTCCACACAATATCCCCACATCTCTATCAAATTCATGTGGTACAACTTCCCTATGAGGCTCACTTCTGCAAGGAACTCTGCTTCCCCCTGGTTAGCACCATTCAGTTGCTTGATTGCTGCAACTCTTTGATCAGACAATAAGCCTTTGTATACAGTTCCTCCCCCACCTCTTCCAATCACTTCTATGAAACCTCGTGTGGCCTTTTTCAACTCCGAGTAACTAAATCTTCTAAATCCAGTTGCAGCATGAAGGTATCCTTTCATAACCACATCTGAATCTTCTCGGCCAGTTCTTCTACTCATAAAAGACCAAACAAGAAAGACACAAACAATCTCAGCTACTCCCAGCGCATATGCAAATTTAAGCATAAACTTAACAGAACCATTTGGACCACTTTTTTCGTACGTTCTGTTAAGTGATCTTGTGAGTTCGTCTGAGCACACATAATTGGATTCTTCAGCTGAAGCATCATAGGAGGAAAGGATGGATTTTGGTAGTTTCAAGTAGAGGTCTCCATCAAAACCAGGCGTGCGGCGTCCATTTTCCAATTGAGCCTTAGGGAAACAATTATGAATACCATTCCAAGGGTCATATTTGTATTGGAACCCTGCGCAGCACAATTCCAAGCACAAAACTCTGCACCTTTCTAAGGTGTAATTTGAATAGAAACCGTAATCATAGCCATAGAATTCAACATGAGGAAGATGCATAAAACTGAACGCATCCTGAGCAGCAGTACTATTGTTGCAGGACCAGGACAGATTGAGATGATGACCTGCAGGTTGAGGTTGACACCCATAAGACCAATCAATTTTGTTCCTCATCTCATATCCTGGAAGACATGAGCATTTCCTACCAAAACTAGGGACATTGCTGCAAAAACTATTAGCCCCGCAAATTCCATGAATTTTGCATGGTGCCGAAACGGCTTGCCATGAAACAACCCATGTACCTCCTTGCTGTGCTCGGCTGTATAATCGGACATTACCATCAGCATCTATCTTTAGTATTCTCTGCAACTTTGCACCATAATCCGCTGACAAAATGCTAAAATTGTCCGATGCACTTAGACTGCCCAAATGATCAAACATGGCAATTCTAGAGTTGTTGTATGTGGACCTCCCAACTTCCGAGCTTACACGCCAAGGGTCAGGCCAGTAAATGCTCGAAAGCTCGTGGCCATTGTAGAGAAGGCGGAGAGTGTTTTCATTGTCGAAATAAAAAGAGTAGAAGCCAGAGGAATAGTTGGTGAGGCTTCTTGAAGAGATAAGCTTTGTGTTTCTGGTGAGTGGTTGTTGAGGTAAAAGGGTGTTTGTTGGTGAAGCAAAGCTTTCCCACAAAGCAAGACCTTGCAGAGTGAGGAGGACAAGATTGCCATTGTCATGAAGAAGTAATTTGGTGCATGAATTGGAAACAGTGTTGGAAGACCAGATGGTGGATTTGCCAGCATCTGTTAGAATAAGATTACCATTCTTTTGCAAGATGAGCTTGGAGCCCCTACCGTTGACCGGCTGGTCACGGTTTGACATCCAAACCACGGTGAGGTTGTGAGTTGGGGATGGCTCTGTGAACCATATTGCAAAGGAATATGCATTTTCACCCACTTGAAAAAACCCTGCTGAAAACATGCCATTTGATGAAGTCAAGGTATCAGCTGGGTTTTCCACTGAAAGAGATGAGCCTGCGCTCAAATCAGTATAGGATGCTGATGAAACTGCCAAAGGAGAAAATAGTGCCAGGGAAAGAAGGACAAAGAAGAAGCATGTTGCAGCCATGAATTTAATGGAAATCAGAAGCAACCATCAACCATGGTCCATTGCCCTAATGTGATCACAAAGAAGCAAAAGTTGTGTGCATATATAAGACAATTAGGCTCCAACTTGCATGAAGGACCGCACGTCACGCTGTGGTGGACTAGTCCTGTGAGAAAAATTTAGATGTTTACTATTCAAAACCTGCAACTTGCATGAAGGACAGCATATCATCTATCCAAAACCTTGATGTCGTCCTCTAAATGCAAGAAGTTAAAATTTCAATAAAGAAATTTTTTGATGTTCACTTATTCTACTCTACCCACCAATTATTATTATTATTTTTTAAATTCACAAGTCGCACACTTCAGAAAAACTGGTCTTAGACGTCGCAATGGAATTTCCCCAAGGTCGGGAGTGCCACCATATGAAGGCACCTAACAACTCCCCTATAGAAACAAAAATAAACTAACAATACCAATCAAAATAACAATTGAAAATGACTCATCGTGTTACAAGGGAAAGGGAAATTGACTCATCGTGTTAGAAGGGAAAGGGAAATTGACGATGACCTTTAAGAACAAGGCCTGAATACATCAGAAATCTAGAATCCACTAGGAATTTGAGTAAAACCTGAAGATTTATTGAACGAATAATGATCCGGAGACACGCTAATGGGTCCCTTTTATACATAGGCAACCCTAGACACACTAGGAAATCATAATTGGAAAAAAAAAAGGGAACATACAAAAAATTCCAATAATATCCAAAAAACTTTAAATGCTAAAAAGTCAAAGCAAACGATGGAATTTGAATAAAAAAAGCCATATATCACAACAAAGTGGTGAGTTGCACTCATCTCGCCATCCTCTTGAAACGACAAGTCATGAGCCCAATTTCGAACTCGAGGCCCAAACTTGCATATGTTGGATTTTTCTTCCGTAAGGCTTGTTTATCCATTTCCCGATCAGTTTCAGCTCAACTATATGCTCTAATCAAAAAATAGTTTTCTCTTTTTTTATTATATAATAAGGTGCTGATTTTCCCACTTCTTTTTTGTCCAATTAGGTCATCTCTAACCCAAGAGGCTAAACCCGAAATATTCCAAAATATTGCCCAGAACCTCTCCCAACCCAAGAAATGAAGGGGCCAAAATTTGGGAGAACCCAAACTTGTACCCAAATACTAGTCCAAGTATTGTTTGGACCGAAAACTATTCAGTGGAGCCCACCAACAGATGGCACAACCCATGTTCATCAGAAAAGACACTAGGACTTGCACTGGTGGCTTTGTCTAATGGCCTAACGCAGCACATGCCACGTGTCAGCTCTGCTGAAGTTGCCTTTGCAATTCAAATGTCTTTATAAAAAAAAATCTAATAGTAACTTAAAAAAAAGATTAGGACCCGCACTACTGGCTTTATTCTAGCTTAAGTTGCCATTGCCATTCTAATTTCCTTTATATAAAAAATTCTAATAGTAACTTTAAATCAACGATCTAGATTAAATTTAAGCTATTTTAATGGGAAAAAAAAAAGATCCAACGATTAAAATTTAAATCCAACGATCAAAATAATATTTTAAATTAATCCAAATCAGATCCAACCTCAAAACTCACTCCAAACTCCATAAATACTCACCCATTTCTCAATTAATCTACCAAAAATATTTTTTCTATTTCTCAATCTATTTTTTCTTTGTCAATTTCATCAATCTCCTTTCATTCTCATACTTTCATTTCTCAATTAATCTACCAAAATTAAGGTAATTGAATTTCAAATTTTTTAAGGTCAAATTGTTCAAAAAATTAAATTATGACGTTATTTAAAAAGATTAAATGAAGAAAAGTTTTCCATAAAAATAAAAATATTAGACTTAAACTATTCTTAAACAATTTAATAAAGTTGCGGACTTAAAATTTAAGTTCGGAAGGTTGGGAGAAAAAACGACTTGAGTCCGGGCAAAACCCAAATAGTTACTTTTTGGAGGAGGAAAATTTGGGTTTAGCCCCTCATGTGTTGGAGAAGGCTTTACATGTAATAACCCAAAATAAAATATCAAAGAAATAACAAAAATATCTAAAAAGTAAGATTAATATCTTCTAGCAAAAAGACAAGTTTGCCCTCATATATTTTAATAGGGAAAAGTTGACTTTTTGATCGGGAAAGAATTTGGCAATTCTGCTTACGCCGTTGCGTAGAGCACGGCGAAACGAGTCCGTAGACACGGAGTAGACTCGAATCGGAGCTGTAACGAAGAAAATATGGTCAAAATACTGTGAAGGGCAAAACGATAATTTGGGAAAAAGTCAGATTTTTATCCCTTCTCTCTCCTCTCCACCGTCAGTTTCTCTCTCTTCTCCTCTCTCTCCTCCCGCCCGCGACAGCCCGCGACCTTCGTCCGTTCCAGCTGCTCCCGTCGCCGCCACCGGCCGAATAGATCTCCGCCGTGGGTACCGTTGGAACCGTCACTCACTCGCCGATCTTCCCCGACCAACCTCAGCCACGGGGACGCCGGAAACTGGCCGGAATCTGCCATTGTTGCCGACTTTCCAGTTCGAACTTCCAGCTCGTTTTTCTCCTTCAATTCTCCACGAAATCGAACGAGTAAGGTATGGTTTCTCAGCTATTTTTCGTGTTCTAGCTGATGGATGTATGGGTTTCGATCGATTTTAGCTCTAAGGGGTTCGATTTTCGACTTGAAAATTGGCCGAAACTTCGGCCGCCTTGATCGGCCATTTCTGGTCACTTTTTGGGGTATGTCCAAGAACAAAAGTGACTCCAAATGGGGTGTTTTACCTAGGATAGAAGTTTAGAGTCTTGGTTCCGAGATTTTTCGACCACCCAAAATCGCTTAGGACACCCAAATCTGCCCGCGCGTGAGGCGGCGCGTGGGCAAGGGTCGTGGAGTAACTCTGGACAGTTTTGAGATCCTCGTGTCGTCACGAGCGCATAGGATTTCGCGGATCTCGATTCGGAGTCCGTTTGAGCCCCGAACGGATTTTCCATATCGTGCATCTTTGGGTGCAGTGTCGTTAAATCGTTGGATCGCACGGAATTTTGGATATGTCGGTCTACACGATTTCAGGATCGTGTAGGATTCGACGGATTGCAAATCGGAGTCCCGGATACTCCGAAATGGCGAACCCTGGGGCTAGGGTTTGGATTTAAAGCGATAACGCGATTTTGGCCAATCCGACCGTCCGTTTCGGACCGAATTCGCGAAACATGGTTCCTTCTCTGTAAGGAACCTTCAGAGAAGCCCAGATTGGCCATCAGAGACCATGGACCCACGGGGTCCCGGATCGGCCGATCTGACAGCTTATCGCTTAGTGAGGCTTCGGGTCTCTTAAGACTGTTCTAACTATCTAAAAAGCTAAGGTGGGCATAAGAGTAACTTTAAAATGAGCGCACGTATTTCTAGGAGCCGGGGGCAGGGTGTTTAATTTAAATACTTTTTTTCAGCAATTTATTAATTTATTATTCATGAATAATCAGGCACCAGAGGTCCAGTCGACCTACGGGAGGGACCTTCGAAGGGTCCAGCTAGCTCGGACCAACTGTGAGTGGACTTTCTTTCATGAATGATTTTATATAAATGAGTTATATAGATGATTTCTATAAATAAGATTTCAGAAGAAATTTTATATTGATTTTATATACATAAGTTTTTATAAATGAGCTTATTTGAATAAGTTTTATGAACTGTTTCTTTCAAGCATGATTTGTACTGTTTAGTACTTTGATCTACGTGATGCTTAGTTACTGAAGCTCTAGTAATATAAAAAGCAGAGTTTGAGAACTTTACCAGAGGAGATAGCAGTAAAGTTTCAGATTTACTGAGATACAGTGAGTTATTAGATTTTTTTCAAAATAGTTTATTTTAAAACCACCGTGTACCCATTTATTTCTGGTGATTACCCACAGTCGGACCGATGTCTACGGACATCCAGTCTAATTTCAGTTACGTCAGCGCACTTGACTTTGCCTCACGAGTTTCGGGGACGCTCGGACCGTGAGTCCCAGGATTTGCGGCTCGGCAGACTTGGTGTCCCGAGACCTACCAGGATTTGCAGCTCGGCTGACTCTGTGTCCCCGAGACCTGCCAGGATTGCGGATCAGGCTGACTGCGGTCCCCTGTATCTTGCCAGAGCGGCTCGAGTCGACTTGGTGTCATCGAGACCTGCCGGCGGATCAGGCTGATCATAGTCCCCTGATTTCGCCAGTTTGCGGCTCGGGTAGACTGCGTGTCGCCCGAGACCTGCCAGGGGAATTGACGGATTTTCAGGGGTACACTTAGGTGGTAGTTTTAAAGTAATTTGAGCACTTTTATGCAGCTATTGTTTTCAATCATCTTATATCAGTTTTCTCAATATACGTGCATGTTTTATCTCTTCATATAATTGTTCAGCTTTACGAATCTATATACATACTGTTATATATATATATATATATATATATATTTAGAGGAATACTTTATATTAAACACAGGTGAACTTTAGCTTTACTTATCAAGTTATTTTTACTATGGGGGTTATTATGATTATAAACTGTTTTCAAGAATCTTATGTTTGGTCCACTCACATTTTCAACCTGTTTTTCGCCCCCAGGCCGTAGAAGTGCGCAGGATCCACCACCGGGCCATCCCTAGCTTCCGCCCCACCAAGTAAGGTAGAGTTTTGTGGAAAAATCCTTGAAACCCTGTGAACTTTAGAAATTGCTCTGATATCTAGTTTTAGTGGTAAACTGAAGCTGGCAAATATTTGGTTATCCGATTCTGGCAGTTGGTGTGGGTTTATTTGATTGTTTAACAGGTGAAAAAATTTGGGTTTGGTCAAAATACAGGGGAGACTCTGCCGAATTTTCGGCAGAAGTCTAAGGGAAATTTTAAACAGCTTTTGAAATGAGAAGGGTAAAAAGGTCATTTGTGCCCGACATTCGCCAAGTGTCGGACACGCACAGGACTTGGCTCGAATTCTAAAGTGGAAATTGGGTCGGGTCCTGTCATTACATGCCCCTTTATTTTTTTTAAAATATTTTTTACTATCACATACAAGGGAGTGTAAGTGTAAAAAAGAGGGGTGAGAACATACAATTGCCAACAAAATGAGTGTAAGTGAGGAGTGGGAAAATTAGCTCCCCCTTCCCTTCCAATCTCTTATGTGAAACTTCGTGTGGCCTTTTTCAACTCAGAGTAACTGAATCTTCTGAATCCAGTGGCAGCATGGATGTAACCTTAAGCAACCACGTCTGAATCTTCTTAAACCACACAATAGAGATACAAAAAGTCTCAACCCCTCCCAATCCACACGTATCTCCACGTCACCCAATATATGTTGTTTATACGTTTGGCTTGAAAATTTGCCACACGTACGAGGACGTGTAAGGAGTTGGGCTACTCCCTTAATTTTCAATTGGAGTGGAACGAATTTGAACGTATAGGAACGAATTTGAATTAAAACACCAGTCCCATAAACCGTATAGGAACGAATTTGAATTAAAACCCTGTAGTTAAAGAACGAACATATCTTTAAACAGAGTTACCCAAATAGCAGCATATCATGCTTACAAAAACGGAGCTATCCTAAACCCTGTAACAAAATAACCAGCATATCCAAATACTGATTTTCAGGGTTTACCAACTAATTTTTAATAACCAAACAGAAAACCTTATCAAAAGAAATCATATAGTATTTTAATAACTAAATTGTTTAACCTGATTTCATCAAAATAATAACACAATCAAATCAACATGTCAATAACTTTGGAATTTTATCTCAACAGATTCAATTGCCTCTCACCTCTCTGACGTATAAGCAATCATTGAAGCAAAGAAGCGAAGATAACTTTCAGGTTAATGTTTCTTCATTTTGATTTATTGACTTTTTTTTTCTCTTGTGTTGCCTCAAAATTCCTTCACAAAATTCGACTTGGCTATACTACTACGTGTTTTCTGCTCTCTTTCCTTCTGTTTTTTTCCCCTTGATTTAATCTCAGTCTTCCATGAAATTTTGATTGTTTCAGGAGATCTTGGGTACGAAATCCAAATACGAGAAGCGGTCGTTCAGCCAAATTGTTTAACGATTCTTCGCTTTAAAGGTATAATTCATGATTGCCTCTCTATTCCTTATACTCTTACTATTTTTTTGGTACTGATTTCTTTATTTTTGTTATGTTTGTTTGCTCATCATTTCTGCATTTTCATGTTTGTATATTTCTTTTCTTCCATAACTTTATACACATTTGATGTAATTTCATAACTCGCAGCATCGCGCGGATCCTTTTGCTAGTAATACATCTATAGCTTTCAAAATGGGAAAACAGAAAGGTAAAAGTTAAAGATGACTTTTGTGTTACAGTTTACAGGAACAGAACATGAAGAAACTATATTGGGAACCAGCCTTTAAGACCATGACAACTGACAGTTGAAAGAAGATAAAAATAAACTATATTTAGATGTGATATGTAGTGCTTAATAATACCATGACAATGGATCCAGGACAGCAAGCCATCACTCACTGTTGCACTCTAATGAGATTCGTCTTTCTCAAGCTGCAGAAGCATCTCAATGACTTGGCTCATGGTAGGCCTTGCATCTTTGTCTTCCTCTACACAATGTAAAGCCACTTCCAACAAAATCTCCATCTTTTTCGAATCATAATTACCTTCAAAAGAAGGGTCTATGATCTCTCCCATCCTCGATGCAATATCAGTAGTTCCATTTACCTTGTCCCTGACCCACGTGATCAGCCTTCTCTGCTCACCATCAATGGCATCCACGCCCATTGTCGGGTTCTTCCCAGTCACCATCTCCAACACAACAATCCCATAGCTGTATACATCCACTTTTGATGTAATGGGTAGATTGTACACCCACTCTGGAGCAATGTAACCCCTGGTTCCTCTTATCCTTGAAAAACTTGAATTTTTAAGGCCGCCCCTGTTGAATAGCTTGGAGAGGCCAAAATCTGCTACTTTTGGTTGGTAATTAGAATCTAAGAGTATGTTTTGAGGCTTAACGTCACAGTGTAAAACCCACTCCAAGCACTCCTCATGCAGATAAGCAAGGCCTTTTGCTGTGCCCACAGCAATCTCAAACCTCTTTTTCCAATCAAGCACATTGGAAGACAAATTTTGTGCCAAGGATCCATGTTCCATGTACTCATAAACAAGAAGCCTGTGCTTTCCCTCTGAGCAAAATCCCCACATCTCTATCAAGTGCATATGGTTCAGCCTCCCAATGGTATTAGCTTCACCTAGAAATTCAGCTTCTCCTGGGTCAGCCCCATTAAGCGTCTTAATTGCTGCAACTCTTTGATCAGCCAATACACCTTTGTACACAATTCCTCCTGCTCCTCTTCCGATCTCTTCACTGAAACCCCGCGTCGCCTTCTTCAGCTCCCCGTAGCTGAATCTTTTGAACCCTGTTGCAGCAAGTACGTAGCCCTGCATATCCTCATTGGAATTTGGCCTGGTACTACGTAATAATCCCAAAACCAAAAGAATACAAATGATCTCAAACCCTCCAACTCCACAGGCAAACCACAATAGGAACTTCACTGAACCAGTTACACTGGTTTTTACGTAATTTCTATCTAGACCAACTGCTGTCCCTAGGCAATTTAACCTATACTCTTCTTGGGGCTTCTGGTAAGATAACAAATGGTTTTTGGGCACTCTCAAATACAAGTCTCCAAAAAAGCTGGGTGATCTGTATCCATTGAGCAACACCGTCTTCGGGTAACAGCTATAAGTCGGTCTGCCAGGGATACGAGAGTACTGAAAACCTTTGCAGTTGCATAATTTCAAGCACAAGTTCTCACAATCCTCGTAGGTGTAATTCGTGAAGTAGCCATAATCATACCCAAAAAACTCAAGCTTTGAAAGTTTAAAGAAAGTGGACTCACCTTTGGTGCAAGTGTAATTATATTGAGGCTCACAACCATAATTCCAATCAGTATGGTTGATCAAACGGTAACCTGGAATGCAAGAGCATTTCCTACCACGACCAGGATCATAGCTACAGACGCTATTAACTCCACAAACGCCATGAATCTTACATGGATCAGAAATGACTTGCCCTGAAACAAGCCATTTGTCTCCGGGCTTTTTCCAGCTATACAACCGAACATTTCCATCAGAATCAACAGTCAATCTTCTCTGTGACTTCGCACCATAATCAGCTGCCATTAGTGTATATTTATCGGATGAAGTAAAATTTCCCAATGAATCTAGCACTGCAATTCTACTGCTATTGTCTGTGGACCTTCCAGCATCCTGGCCTGCAAGCCATGGCTCAAACCAATAGACACTTGAAGTCTGAAGGCCATCATAGAGTAGACGGAGGAGGTTGTCATTGTCGAAGAAAAGCTTATAGAAACCAGAGGAGAAGTTGCTCTGGCTTCTCATGGAGACAAGAATTGTGTTTCTGGTGAGTGGTTGGTGCGGAAGAAGGGTATCAGTTGGGAACTCAAAGCTTTGCCATAAAACAAAATGATCCGACTTCTGTAAAACCAGGTTACCAGAATTTTGTAAGGTTAAGTGCACTGGAGAGAGTGAAGTGGTGGTTGTGGCCCAAACATTGGACTGACCAGCATCAGTTAAGATGAGATTACCAGTTTTTAGGAGGGAGAGCTTTGAGCGTTTCCCATTCACCGGTTGGTCTCGGTTGGCCATCCAAACTATTGTGCGGTTTTGGTAGTGGTCAGATGATGAAGGCTCGGTGAACCAAATGGCAAAGCAAAATGAGTTGTTGCCGACTTGGTGAAAGCCAGCAGTGAAAACACCATCAGCTGAAACTAACACATCTTCTGGTTTCTCAACAGAGAGGGAGGAGCCTCTGCTCAAACTCAAAGAGTCGGAGGTTGAAGACAAAGGTGGAGAATGAATGGCCAGAGAGAGAAGAAAAATGAGAAACAGAGTACCCATTGGAAATGAAAGGGGGGCTTTGGCTGCTACAGAGGCATTTGCAGAAGTAAAATACTAGTGTGCATTTGACTTTCTTCAATTGGGTTGCCGCCGGAGACCAAGGTTGAGGAAAATTGGAAGCATCCAATAAACACGCACTTTTCTACCGCCCTAAACACGCACTTATTATATATATCCAATTCAACTACCGCCATAAATACGCTTCCATTATTTGATAGATAAAGTTAAATCAACCCACCCGATACTCGTTAGAAAACCTGCATAAACAGAGCCCCCTCTTTACCCAAAAAAAGAAAAATAAAAAAGAGAAACAGACCATAACATATTTAACATGGGGCTGTCATTGTTTTGTAGGACCACAGCTATAAAGATTTTTACTTACTGTTGGGCTGACGGAGACCAAGACCAATACATACGGTGGTAGAAGGAGTTCCTAACTGGGCTCATCTGAGACATCCGGGTCAGACAGGTTATGTTTCATCTTCAAGCCGTAAGACTGGTTCTTTCTAGCGATGGCCTCCCTGGTCCACCAGAATGACTTTCCTTATTTTTTGTCTTGCCTTGTTTTGGTGTTGCTGTTTTTTTGGGCGCCGGTCCTTGTTCTGTTTGTTTTGTGGCCTGCTTTGGCTTTTAAGGAAGTTTTCTTCGACCCAAAAAGAGAGTCATTGTTTGAATGATCCAAAATTCCTCAATTATTTCGTTCATTAGTGTGAACTGAGAAGTTGCATACATATTGCAAAGAAAGAAAGACTTAAACAAAAGTACTAATATCATATTTGCTGCTGAGCAAAGCTGAGCACCTTAGACATTCCAAGCACCACACAAAAGCCTCTCAACCTCGTAAGATCCAAACGGCTTGCCCAACGGTGTTACCCTTAATCCTTGTCATGGTGCAGAAGCATCTCAACAACTTGTCTCATGGTTGGTCTTGCATCTTTGTCTTCCTCTACGCATTGTAAAGCGACCCTCAGAAGAATTTCCATCTTCTCCACATCGTATTCACCTTCAAACGAGGGGTCCATGATCATTCCCATCTGTGGTCCAATAGCACTAGTTCCATTTACCTTCTCCCTAACAGACATGATCAGTCTTCTCTGCTCCCTGTCAATAGCATCCACGCCCTTTGTCGGGTTCTTTCCGGTTACCATCTCCAACACAACGATCCCGTAGCTGTATACATCCACTTTGGATGTGATAGGCAGATTGTAAACCCACTCTGGAGCAATGTAACCTCTGGTTCCTCTTATCCTTGAAAAGCTCGAATTCTTAAGCTCCCCTCTGTTAAATAGCTTGGAGAGGCCAAAATCTGCCACCTTTGGTTGGTAATTCGAGTCCAAGAGTATGTTTTGAGGCTTGACATCACAGTGTAAAACCCACTCCAAGCACTCTTCATGCAGATAAGCAAGACCTTTCGCTGTGCCTACAGCAATCTCAAACCTCTTCTCCCAATTAAGAACATTGGAAGACAAATTGTGTGCCAAGGAACCATGCTCCATGTACTCATAAACAAGCAGCTTTCGCTTTCTTTCTGAGCAGTATCCCCACATTTCTATCAAGTGCATATGGTTCAGCCTCCCAAGGGTGCTAGCTTCAGCTAGAAACTCCGCTTCTCCTTGAATAGCTTCATTAAGCAACTTAATTGCTGCAACTCGTTCATCAGCCAATACACCCTTGTACACAATTCCTCCGGCACCTCTTCCAATTTCTTCACTAAAACCCCGTGTCGCCTTCTTGAGCTCCGCATAGCTATATCTTTTGAACCCAGTTGCAGCAAGAAGGTATCCATCATGCATATCCTGCTTGGAACTTTTCCGGGTTCTACTAGTTAACAAACCGAAAAACAAAAGGAGACAAATGATCTCAAACCCTCCCAATCCACAGGCAAACCACAGCAGGAATTTTACTGGCTTACTAACATGCTTTTTTACATACTGCCGGTCAAGATAAATAACTCTGTCTGTGCAATTAAGCCCAAATTGTTTTAGGTACTTCATGTCAGAGTGATTTGAGAAGAGATAGGCTTTAGGCAATCTTAGATAAAGGTATCCTTGTAAATCCGATCTGCGACCACTTCGTAACTGCGTCTTCGGGTTGCAGTTATAAACACCACTTCCACTGTCAAATGTGTATTGGAACCCCCTGCAGTTATACAGGTCCAAGCATACGCTCTCGCACTCTCCATAGGTGCGATTTTGGTAGGAGCTATAATCGTAACCAGAGAACTCAACTTGAGAAAGTTTTAGGAAACTGGACTCATTAACTTTGGTGTAGGAGTGGTTGAATTGTGGTTCACACCCAAAAGACCAATCAGTATGATTTATAATCTGATATCCTGGAAGGCATGAGCATTTTCTACCAAAACCAGGGTCATAGCTACACACGCTGTTTGCTCCGCAAATCCCATGGATCATGCAAGAATCCGAGATGGCCTGCCATGAAACTACCCATTTCTCTCCTGAATTTTCTCGACTATACAATCGAACATTACCATCAAAATCAATCCTCAGTCTTCTCTGCCGCTTTGCGCCATAATCGGCTGACAGAAAAGTCAAGTTGTCTGATGAGATAAAACTGCCTAAGGAATCAAGCATGGCATTTCTGCTGTTGTTGTAGGTGGACCTTGCATTATCCCAACTCACACGAGAAGGGTCGGGCCAATAAACACTGGAAATCTCGAGACCGTCGAAAAGAAGACGAAGAAGGTTGTCACTGTCGAAGAACAGCTTATAGAAACCAGAGGAGAAGTTGCTCTGGCTTCTGGTGGAGATAAGTGTTGCTTTTCTGGTGAAGGGTTGGAGTGGGAGGAGGGTATCAGTTGGAGAATCAAAGCTTTGCCATAAAACGACACTCCCCGAGTGAAGTAAAACCAGATTACCAGAGTTTTGCAGGCTCAAGTGAGCTGGTGAGAGGGAAGTAGTGATTGTGGCCCAAACAATGGACTGACCAGCATCAGTTAAGATGAGGTTACCAGTTTTTTGGAGGCAGAGCTTTGAGCGTTTTCCGTTCACCGGTTGGTCACGATTGGCCATCCAGACAACGGTGCGGTTTCGATAGTGGTCGGAGATTGATGGCTCTGTGAACCAAATGGCAAAGCAAAATGAATTGTTGCCCACTTGGTGGAAGCCAGCAGTGAAAACACCATCAGCTGAAACTAAAACATCTTCTGGTTTCTCTACGGAGAGGGAGGAGCCTCTGCTCAATGAGTCGGAAGTTGAAGAAGAAAGTGGAGAATGAATGGCCAGAGAGAGAAGAAAAATGAGAAACAGAGTACCCATTGGAAATGAAGGGGGCACTGGCTGCTACGGAGGTATTTGAAGAAGTAAAATACTAGTCTGTAGCAGTAGGACCACGCCCCCAACAAGGTTTTGAATGTCTTCGATTGGGTTGACGGAGAACCAACGCTGGGGAAAATTGGAAGAATCCAACTGCCGCACTAAATACGCCTCCATTATTTAATAGATAAAGTTAAATCAACCCACCCGATACTGAAGCCAAATCACGCTTGTCAACAATTTTCCGCCCTTAATTATCGTAGGATTGCTAGGAAATTAAAACCTACCCAAATGGTAAGGGAGGGTACGATATGTTCTGGTTCGGTTTCCTCCAATATAACCCAAAAAAAGAAAAATCTGCGTACCCAAATGGATCAATACGGTTCCCAAATTTATCGAGAACAAATCAGTAAAGTGTCGCATCCCACAGGCAGGCAAAACTATCATTGCACAAAGGATACATTCCGTGTCAGGTAGAATTTTACAAGGCATTAGGCATGTTCTAACTACATAAGTTACATATTCTAAAGTTTGACATACCAGTTACATGAACATAGAGGATAGTAATACGTGCAACACTAGCATATTAGGCTTCAGCAGCTTTTGGAGCGCAGAAGTTGAAAACGGCGCTGAGACATCGCACAACAGCTGGGGTTATATGGTATTATGTACAAACTGTTGCAAGTATGCCCCCGCTTAAACATCTGGTTTGTTGGTGCTCGCTTCAACATCATCTGGTACATGATAGGTAGAGAGGAAAAATGCATTCTGATTCTTCTGTAGGAACCTTCATGATAGCATGTATGATCAATCAGCAAAAGTAAAAATGACATCGAAAAATAAGAAAGCCAGGTGCTTGTTGGAAAATATACAATCGAATATCTATTTAGGAGAGCAAGTAGAAGACAGTACTTGAGAAAGTCGACCAATTTTTGCTGCAAATCTTTCAGTGTCTCCTCTTCAATGTTAGCATTCAACAATAACTCAGGGAGCTTAACTGCAAATACCAGAAAAATAACATCTCAAGTTCAAACTTTATGATGACTAGCACTCAATATAACAAAAGCTTAAACTGCAAAAACTGCAGTAAGCAACCAAAAAATATTCAGCATGATGAATTTCAGAAAACATTTGGCATTCACATGGACGTTGCAATGTCATCCACCACATGCCCAAGTATCCAAAGCACCAGCATAATGTTCCGCTGCACTACAGATAAGTATATCACAATGAAAATTCAATTTTCACAGGTAATCCACCATGGATAAAAAAAAAATTTACTTTCAAATACCGAGTACATAATCATTTAAAAACATAATTTATGATTTACACAAGGAAGGAAAGGAATCAAGGGTTTTAATGTATTGCAAGGGATATTTGCAAATTCAACATAATTATTAAACATAGAAGTAATCTCCATCAGTAATTTAGTAGAACATTAACATGAGAAACCACAAATTCAAGATCACACCAAAAATGAGGAAAAGCACTTTTATTTTAACAATTCTATTTAGAAATACACCATTATGAATACAAATAATGGACTTGGCTATGCATTATATGTTCCTACCGAATAGACGTAACAGATGCTCAGCACCATATACAGATGAAGGAGAGGCATCATGTGCAATTGCTTTCTCATACTGCTGACGTTCATTTTTGTACAGAAGCATTACTGGTAGTGCTTTGTCAAAGTAACAACACAGTCCTTTCAGGATTTCTTCAACTGAGTGAGTTTTCTTCCTAGATTCATAAGAATAGTCCATCAATCAAAATCAGTGCCTGTATCCAAATTGGATTCTAGATAATAAAGAAGTTAAAAGTTATGAATGTTGTAGGTCCAAATAATTGAGTTAAGACCCCAACTTTCACCCGGATAACCAGCCAGTAGAATGTATGAGAGGTGACATTGGTAATCCCATCCATCTCTTCACTCTTGTGAGGATAAAAAGTTAATTTACCCTCTCAATAAAAAAAATTCAAAATGGATGTATTTTGTAAAATGGCACCCGAGAAAAGAATAAAAGAAGATTGGATGCACAGAGATGAAAGGAAAGAAACTTACAAACTGTCCTTTGATCTGTAATCTAGATACTTCTTCATTATGTCATCCACGTTAGGAGTTCGTGGAAGTTTAACAAGCTGCAAGAATATGTGGATATCATTAACTGGGAATTCATTACGACTGAATATAGGAGTTTGTTTGGAAATTAAAAATGCGATGAGTGGATGCATCGGAATTAGAAACTCACAAGTGATATGCACATACTGACAACTAGAGTGCACAAAGACTAACCCAGATATGCCAGACCCACCATTTGACAAGTATATGCCAGAACATCTCTAGTCCTACTGTAAATGCTCAAGCCATGTAGACCAAATATTCCAAAAGCAATTCATCCATCCTAGTAGGAATTCCATATGAAATATTTACTCTCTACATCACCATAACCAGACAAATCACAAAAGTTAAAACAATGCCATTGACCATTCTGTAATGCGGTCTGAACATGAGATTCCAAGTTTTTACGATGTACCATTATCAGCACAAGCTTGTAATTTACATAGTACGTTATTTAATCAATTCATTCGTGGATTCAGTATTATGATAAAGGAACACATCTACCTTGCCCAGATGAGTAATGAATTCACAATCATCAACTAGTTGTTTCTTTAGTGTGAGCGGAATTTGAAGCACAAGATCTTCCATGGGTATGGCATCTTTGTCCTAAAATTTGACAATAAAAGAAGAAATCAAAACCTGCCACTTAAGGTTCATGTTGATTTCTAAATTAAATAACAAACCTCTTCATAGTGAGCACACAATATCTGGAAGAGGTAAGCCTAGATAGGCAAACTACGGATCACAAAGCATACCTTAATGACAGAGTCATTCTTTCGCTTTTTTCCTCTTGATACTGCACATAATTTCATATCAAAAGTAAGAGGAATGCATATTATATACACATTCATCTTGCAAGGGAAGTTGATAAATATATATATATATATATATATATATATTCAAAACCCAACCTCTTATCATCCTAATTCAAGAACCATAACCAATTTATGATCATGACTGAAGAAAGCATGCTGTTAAATCTTTTCATGAGGTAGTGGCCTATTAAGACTTCTTTCTCCAGAGAACAAATTTGTTAACCACGTCGTTACTTTTGCAGCTTCTCATAACCATTATACTTACTCCTACCACTTCTTTCTCTCCACCTCTTCAAAGGGCAACACTTACGGTCCTTAAACCTCAAAGCTCACCAAAAAATAGGAAGGTTCAGGTCACATGCCAAAAGTTCTGCTTTGTTAGGCCAAACATTTCTGTTCTTCTTTCAAAACTAATGAATAAAGAAAGAAAAAATACAAGTTCTGCACTACATCTATCTTTTCGTTTTTAAGACACTACAAAAATCGTAATACATTCCAAACTTGCATGGAAAGAATAAATCTATAGCCTTCAAAATCGGGAAACAGAAAGGTAAAAGTTAAAGATGATAAAGCCAACCATAATAACCTTTTTGTTTAGTCTGTGACGTGCGTGTTAGCTTTGCATTCTTGTGTGTTCTCTGGTTCGCATTGAGCTGCTCTTGTTTCCTCACATTCTCATCAGTGTTTTTCATCAGACGATCCAAGTGTACCCACTCATCCCAACTGTTGAAGGCAGCAAAAGGGAGAAAAAGTAAAAAAGATAAAATGAAATCAAAAGTTTCAAGAGATTGTAACTGCATGAATAACCCATGAATGAATGGGAGAAACTTAAGCAAAGTCTTCATCTTCGATGAACCTTCGAACCTCCCTCAATGCAATGATCTAATACTAATATCTGCCATGGTCTAATAAACATATTTTTCAAAGACAAAAAGGAAAATGCAATACTGTGCAATAAGTGAGATGAAAAGACCCCTTAAAATGGAAAACGATAATAAAAAATAACAAGAACGAAAATTGAAGTAGACCATGCTTTCAACATCCAAGAGCTTGGTTCAAGGAATGTGAAATCAAAACTCGTAAACGTTCTGGAATCATAAGTAAGCAGGAAGGCGGGCTCACTTTTTGCTCCATCCCTGCAGGATAGAAGAGTATACAATCAAGATGTAACCACAAAACGAGCAACTATATCACCCAAGCAATGTAACCCCAAAATGGAGGAAATGGCGAAAGAAGATTAATGGAAATCCTAGGGCATTCCACTTCCAAGCAAATTAAAAATTAAAGCTTACAAATGAAACAAGGCAGGTATAATCATGATAGGCATTTAGTAAATGTTTGATAGAGAAAATAAAAAATCATAGGAAAGCAGTTGATGCTTACAAGGTAATGAACATAAAATCTCCATTCGTTCATCTTGAAATCGACTTTGGTCACCTTCCAAACAAAACGCAAAGCGGTGAGATTTACTGAAAATGTTCGTCCGTGATCAATTAGCCAAAACGCTCTATTAAATTCGAGAAATTGCAATTAAAGTTACATTAAGGCACATAAGACCCTAAGAATCATAGAGAATTCAATCGCCGAGAGAGAGAGAGACAGAGGGTGGAAGGGAGAGTGCGTGTGTGAAAATGAGTACCTTGGCTTCGTAAATTTGGGTCTCATGAAAAGCGAGCACCTTCTCGCCTTCGGAGAAGGGGCATGAATCGGGGGAAGGAGCGGAAACTTCTTCGTCTTCACCGTCGATCATGTCGGAATCGGTCTTGGTGGCGGAGCTGTCAGACTGGGTGGCGGACGAGTCAGTATCGCTAACGACAGTCTTGGAGCCTCTCATTTTGGTTTTGGGTGCTCTGTTGCTTCTGCGTAATGATTAATTAGTAAATTGATTAACATTAATTAACATGAACTCTCCAGAAAGTTCGATTGCTGTTTGCTTGAGAACTAGTATGCGAGGCTTTTTAGTTATGGCGGTTCTTCTTCATCAGAGTTTGCTTCTACTTTATTTATAGTTACGGAAGCAGGAGTACGAGAACACCCCCGGTGGATGGGGTTTCACTGTTTGCTGGTCCTTGAACGGTTGTGGGCTCCGGTAAAACTTAAAACGACGTCGTGTCTAGGATTTATATAACAACGGGAAAATAAATAAAAGGCCACGTCGCCGGAAGGCGGGAGCGTAAGTAATAACTTCGCGGTAAACTTTGGGCTTTCTAAGTTTGGGCTTACACTGGATTTGGGTTTGAAAGTCTGGACCCAACCAAAAATTACACCTTTGACCAAAAAAGAAAAAAACCAAAACTTTGACCATATTCCAAATCTCATCATGAACACGAGGAAGGTGGTTTTTGAACCATAAAATAGAGAACATGAGGAAGGTGGTTATTGGTCCAAAGTTACATGAAGCATGAATCACAACATAGTGAAACGGTTCATCGAATTTAGTCATTAAATCACATAGGTATATGATTCACACAAAGGGAAAGTCTATGTTAACTCCCCCTTCTAAAGCCAAGACTTTTGAAAGGAAAATTTGAAACCTACCCAAAATATGTACTTAATTCAAGTGACATTACGATAGATGAACTACATTATCACCAACACATAATGACTGAAGAAATGAGCAACGGATACTCAGTCATTTCTATCATCACATTCTAACACGTAATTGCCCGACTCTAATACAATTGTTGTAAGGGTCACCTCACCAATATACTAATGGTTCCACATTGTTTGATTAAAACTAATAATGTTTTAAATGGGCTAGTGATATCTGATCGATTCATGACGGCGTAATGACTTTTCTATGTTCATCCCATCTTCACATTCTTTATAATTATTTGATCTCAATTGCACTGTCCACCCAAATTAAATGACAAGGGAAAGTCTGGTCTCCTTTTGACTGCCAAAAGCTTTGAAACCCTAAATCAAACAGAGCAGCCCTACACTTTGATGTATTTCCTTCCTAAGAATCAAGTTTCCATAAACAATCAATCTGAAATACCACAGCAAACTTTACTCCTTGAATGAAAGAAAAGAAAAACGCACTTTTATTATATTATCATGAATGTACGATTACATCATTGCTGCATATGTATATATATATATATATATATATATATATATATATAGCAGTTCTAAAATACAGGACACATTTTATTTAAATTAAATTAAATTCTGTAACTGCTTATAGCTAGTCTTTTATACTAAGACTAGACAAAATGCTTTTAAACAACTACAAAAGTGAATAAATAGCTCGAAGAGTATGTGGCAATGCCTACTGCTGCACTTTATTAGTTTCCGCTGCCGCCAGAGCTTGGACCAGAATGCTTGATCCCTCCAAGGGTTTCAGAATCAGTGAAGGCATGACCATCTCCTCCGGAGCTCGGGCCTCCATTCTTCATTGCACCAATATACACGTGCTTGATCCCTCCAAGGGTTTCAGAATCAGTGAAGGCATGACCATTTCCTCCGGAGCTCGGGCCTTCATTCTTCATTGCACCAATATACATAGAGTGCTTGATCCCTCCAAGGGTTTCAGAATCAGTGAAGGCATGACCCTTTCCTCCGGAGCTCGGGCCTTCTTTCTTCATTGCGTCAATGAACAGCCCATCAAACACACTCTCCATCTCCTTGTCTATGGAGCTCCATGAACTCCCCAGCTTAAGAGGACGAGCTTCTGATATGACCGAAACCCTAGAGCTCACAGTGAGAAGAACAAGGATGGAGCAGAGAGCTGGCTTGAAGCTTTTGATGGCCATCTGTCTGGATGAATGAATATATATTGTGAATTGATCAAGGATGCTTTGATCAGATTAAGCTTCTGGTGTTTCTGATTTGGGTTGATTTGTAAGATGATGGAGATTTGTGAGGTATAAATAGTATTGGCAAGGAGGTGGGAATGAGAGATTCATATTTTTGACTGCCAGGGGGAAGAAATGAGTGGGAAAGTGCATGGGTTTGTTCAAACACGAGGGGGTTGGTTGAAGGGATTCAGTTGAGGACGTAATGGATGGACTCAGATACAGTAAGGTAGTCTAAGTTCCGAGGAACGTAGGTGTAGAATATTTAATTTTGTGTGACAAACGAGAAAAAATGCTGTTACTATTTACTTAATATTATAAATCCATGTATATATTAGAGAATTATCCCTTTTGCCTTTTGAATCCGCCCACCCTGCGTAAGATTGAAAAGATTAAAAAGCACTGTAAAGGGTCGTCGGTCCAAAATAAGTTGTATTTACAAGTCTGGACCTAGCTTCTGTGGCCTGGCCCAAGCCAGTATAACTGTATAATGTTTGGGCTTAAATGTCAAAAAAGTCTATCCAGTTTGCTAGTTTTATCATGCTTCTTATTTTCAAGTTAAATTTTAACTGAAAACATTATAACGTTGTTTTCTAAATTGTTTATAAAATTTCTACTCTAATCATATTTCTTAGGGAGTTGTAATGACTAGAGTTTGTTAGTTTTACCAATTTATTTCCTATGTTGGTATTTGTTAATCAGTGTGGTCAATTTCGTTTATAGTAAGAAATAGAGACAAAAATGTGAACTAAATTAGTCAAATTAATATTCCCTAAAAGAAAGTCAAATTAGTAATATAAGTACTAGATTAGCCTGATAAGTGAAACACATTGATGGTTTTCACATTTAAGTCCAATGTAGTTACGTAGATAATTCATCAAATGTAAGCTCTATTGAAAGAGGAAATGAAAGTAGATGTTAAGTATTTTTCATTTTGAGGAGATTATAAGGGATAACTTATAAGGTGTTGTTATACTACCATTTGGAGAGGAATGCATGGAATAAGTTTCCTTCATGAGTGATCCCTCTTCTACCTTCCAACTTGGACAACATTTCTTCATTTTCTCCCACAACATGCCTTAAATATCGTGAGTTTATCAATCCAATTCAATTCTAGTCACCAAACATCCGATAGGCGGGCTTAAGTGGTTGATTTCTAGTTTGGCCCGACCTGTTGATCAGCTAAAGTCCCCCACTGCCTTTTCTACAATAAGACTGTAAGAAAATGACGGGTCAAATTTTCATGCCATAAGTTGAAAGCATCCCAAAATCATCACAAAAATGAATTTGACTGACCAAAGTTATATGTTGTGAGGCAAATTCGTGGCTTTTCTTCTTCGGTGAAATACAGTGGTTGGTGACAAATTGGAAAGATTTTAGGTTTCTGTGGAGGGGACTAGAAACTAAGGAAACCTGGGAAGTTAGAAAAAAGTATGTGAGTTGAAATGTTGGCACATGAGTTTGGTGGCAAGTTTTCATAAGCCTGCGCTTTTGAAATTAGCACATTGGTGGTTCAGAGCAGTCAGTAAGTCATTATAAGCATGGAATGAAAATGAAGGTCTGGAAATTCTTGGTCCAAATGGGAAAGTTCATTTGATAGAATTGTCTTGCCAACCAGAAGACCAAATGCCAAGGAAAACAAAAGGAAGAAGAGAATCTGACAAAACTAATTTGATAGACCGAAATTCGTGAGGGAAGTTAACCGACCAAAGAAGAGAGGAAGAAAGGGGCTTTAAGCAGAGGGAGGGAGGGACGGCACAAGAGACTAAACAGTGAGTCCACCAAGAATATATCTAACGTACTTGCCCATTCTCTTTTTCTTTGTCGCAAGCTTCAGCCTTTTTGCTCACTGTCAACGACGTCCGTCCAAACCTCAGCATATAATTTTAAAAACTATATAGATTCTTTCTAAATTACCCTTCACGGGTGAAGTGAAGATATATACATACTGTACAAGTTTTCATGCAACAAGTGTCCATGTAGAATAGAAAGTATACAAGTCTGTATGTACAAGGTTCTTTTCTTCTGCAAACAGAGCTTTCACAGTTGATATTAGTTCTTTATCCATGTGCCCATGAACTGAACTTGAATTGAAGCTACAAATACGAAAACCAACCTTCACCCATTTATTAAATTCCTTTTTGCTAATGAAGCCAACATTTTTCTCGGGTTCGTTTTAATTATTTCAAATTGGAAACGTTATTGGATACTGTTTGCCTCTTTTCCTAAAAGAAACGCTTCTTCTTGAAGGAAATCATTCCTTCTTGCGAATCACAGATTACCATGTATGGGTTAAGTATTTTCTATTTGGTTTGAACTTTGAATAGTTGAAAGAAAATGGAAATGGCATCCAAGAGGAGACAGAGAAAACTGGGCAGAAGAAACCAAACGCAATTTACACTAAAGTCAAGGGGTGAATGTGGCAGGCTGGCAGAGTTTACTTATATAGAGGTAGAGCCATCCAATTCTCCAAGAAAATGAAGACTACAAAAACGACAATTTGGTCCTTCCTCCTCCTCCAGGGACTCTTTCAACTTTGGATCTAATCAAACCTCTAAAAAGACTCATTCTTCTGTCTCTTTGCTATTTACACCCCCATTAGAACGTGGCAAAAGGCCCAGAAAGCAAAAGGCCACAACCAGAACCAGCCATTTATTTTTGCTTCTATTCTGTTTGTTCGTATTCGCCAAACGAATCGCTAGAACCGCCAATCACAACAACCACCGCCAAACCCCCAACACGGTTTTCAATCCAAATAAATCCATGGAAATAAATATTAGCAAACCAATTATAATTGTAAAATTGATAAAATTATAGTACACAACCTGAGCAATTCCATCTTAATTTACACAAGAAAAGCTTAAGCTTACAAGTCCACAAGAATACAGATCCAATAACAAAAAAACACAAATAAATCCCAAAAAATTAGGGAAAATTGAAAATCCAACTGAAATTAGGAAATTATATATAGATATTTTTTATATAATTTTATTTCCGAGTTTAATTTCTGAATCTCTGATCATCTGCCTCTGTTAGCGTAATTCATCTTCTCGTAAAAACGAATCGAGAGAAGCGAGAGTGACAGATTCACCTCGTCTTTTCCCCAACGAGCGCCAGGCTTGGAGCCGAGCATGGGCTTCAACGGAGATGCCCAAGGCGAAGCCGACGACGATGAGGAAGAAGAAGAGCTGGAGGAGGGCTTGCTGAGAGGCCAGATAAAGTGGGAGTGAAGCCGACGAAAGCCGCCGAGAGCGAGGACCACAGATCTCAGCTGCTGGTTGCCGCAGCCGATGTTGGCCCAGTGCCTGGTGCAGATGAGCTCCCAAAGCCGCTCGTCCTGCGCCGTCTTGTGCCACTGCTTGTTCACGCACGACGCCATCCCCAGCGTCCTAGCGTCCACGTGCTTAAACACCTCGAATATGAGATTGTCGTCCAGATTCACAAACCCAGCCCCTTCCACAACCTGGTCAATCTGGTCAACCTCCACCTCTTCTTCTTCACCCTCAACCTTCATCTTCTTCAGCTTCACATCAGCTGAGGTCGCCGCCATCGAATCGTCCCCCGATGATGCGCGTTTCATCGATCGATTATAACAGAATGGATCGAGGATCCTACTCTGCGTTCCGGCTTTTGGGTGGTTCAGAGTAATCTGGAGAGGATTTGAGGGCAGTTAAGAATTGAAAAGCCAGAATTCTATAATCTGGGATGTGGAAATAACTGGTAATAATAAGGAGGCAGGGAGGTTGGGGTGGGGGTGGGGGTGGTTATAGAAAGGAGGAGGAGGGGTTATGGGGAGTGGTGGGGACCTGTTTTTGGTGCGTTTTCGAAGACGACAATTTCTGAAATGAATGCGCTTTGGTTTGTGTCTCTGTTTTGACGAATGTATCCTCTGCTTGCTCTGCTGCTGCTGCTGTACACTTGCGCTTCTTACCCTTTTCTCTTTTCTTTCTGTTTTACCTGCTTAATTTGTTTCATGCGCTAACAACGATAGAACATCTTTTTTTTATCAAACCATAAATTATTTGTTTAACTGTGTAAATAATATTATATATTTCGGTGGTTACTTCTTATATCTTACATCACTGGCTGATTAGTAGATGGCATCTTCGCTTTTTTACTTTCTCAGTCTGGAAAAATGTTAGTGTCACACCTCGTGTGATGTTAATAATTTACCATTAAAAGAAGGTAGATAATTAGGTTAATATGTGATCAACTTATAATATAGTATTAATATATAAATATATATGTATATATATGTTATAGTATGATTAAATTGACGTTATAATTGTCACCCCGAAAAATTATTAATGACGTTATAATTAGATCATATGTGACAATAACACTATGATATTTTTATTTTGTTTTGTTCTGTTTTGTTTTATTGGATGGTCATTTAGCTTGGTCGAATGAGCGAAAGAGCTTTGGTTTGTGGAAAAGGTAGAGAAAACAACAAATGGAAAAAAAAGGAGGGGGGGAAGAAGTGGTTAAACAAACTTCAGTGGTTGGCCCTAAAACCACGTTCTCTTCTTCATCTTTTTGAAGCTATCCATCCTAATGCAAATCCAAACCATTTTGTTGTTTTGTATGTAAGATTCCGAGCAATATTTTGTTGCCAATCGCCAAATGAAATTGACGTTTTTGGCACCACCCAACTTTCTTCCTCAGGTCAACCGGATAAATATCCAGTTTCCTTCTCTTATTATTATTCTTAAATTTAATTTTGGTCTCTATCAGATTTAATTTAGTAAATGTAACTTGATTATCTTCCTTCCATCACTAAAATAATTTAGCTTTTCCACAATTGGCCTAAAATGTTTCAACGAAATGAAAAAAATAATTAATTAATTAAGCAATATTCTAATTTAATTTTATCTAAATTACGTACAGGTAATTCAAATTTGCGTGCAGAGTAAAGATTACTTCTGCTCTAGCCAACTTAACTAAGCTTATGTTTGCATTAAACGAAAGAAAGCACTTGGGTTCCAGTGTGTGGTCATGTTATTATTTTACCATCCTCCATGAATTTTTGTTTAATGATTTTTTTCCGGCAGCTGCACCACAAAGCACTGACACAATAACAGGCTCATTGGTCATAGCTGACGACACAACGGGTACAACTACAAGCCCAACCCAATTTCATTAAATACAGCACACGTCCTATGGTTTTCTTCAAGTCCAGCCCAAATTTGGGTTGCTACATGACCCAACCCAAATGCTTAAAATTTGGGTAAGTGGTTGACCATCATCAGCTGCTACAAGACCTTCAAATTGTAAACTAGTCAAAATTACAATAATTAATACACATTATTGTATAATATAATATTATATGTGTGTGTGTGTTAATATTTTAAAATGATTAAAAAAAACAAGGAAACATTGGCTCTTCATAACCCGCTAAGTTGCAAAATATGATCAACATTTGGAGTATTTTTATACTAAAATAAACTGAAGTGGTGAATTTCTTCTTTCCAACAATTTTTTTGTTTGTTTGCTTAATTTCCAACAATTACAACCTACTTTGGCCATCACATTTCTTGTTTCCCGGATACAACCACCACTCCATGTCCCCCCCTCAAAACTTGAAAGCGAAACTTTAATTTAATTTGAACATGGACCATGCACTACATAACATAATGTTTGCCATCCCAACAGCATATATATAAACTAAATTAATTGGAGAACGGATCTAATTTGGTGGAAAAGAAAATTCACTTGCAAATGAGTGATCTAAGATTTGAATCTTGACAACTTGACACCGATAGCGTGTGAGAATATCCCCCCACCTCTTAACTTTGGGAAAAGAAAAAAAACTAAATTAATTATGGTATCTGTGTGTATCTCACTTCAGTAAACAATGCACTTTTGCACAAACAAATGCGAGATATATGTCTCTAAGCAAACAATAGGAAAATAATAATAATAATAATAATAATATAGAAAAGCACAAAACGACTGATAGGATTATAAGAACAAGCATGCTGGGCTGCTTGGAGAAGGAAGATGGACATGGTGATGAATCTGATTTAGTGGCCATCCCCACCTTTATCAGGACCAGAATATGCTTCAGATATCTTGATCGGAGCAGGATAAAGACTAAGATGCATAAGAGCATGGCCAACCCCTCTTCTACTGGGACCAGAATATGCCTGAACAATCTGAAACTTGCTGATTGAATTAGAATTAGAAGAGAGCTTATGCACAAGAGGCCTGGAGCCTTCAACTTCCACAGCAGATGAGAGGATGAGGAAGAGAAAGATGACTGCAGAGATGGAGTTCATTGCAAAGACTTTGATGAAGCCATGGTGCTTCTTCATTTTTAGTTTGGTTTGGTGTTTTGGGTGTTTGTGAATGAGCTGCAACACATTGTTCAAGTATATATAGGAGATGTAACAAAGGGACATGCACAACCTATTTTATGGGAATTGGAAAATTAAATATATATACACTCTTGGACTTTTGTGGAACATGATCTATTTTTTTATTGTACAATATCATTCTCTCCCTCCAACCCAATCTAATAACAAACCCAAATTTTAAGTTTTGGAGGTTTGTAGAACCAAATGAAAGCCATTGAGTTGATTACTTCCCAAGTTCTTTTTTTTTGGGGTTGGTGCAAGTCTCTTCTAATTAGTTTTGGTCACAGACTTGCAGAGTGGAAGAAAACTATATATATAAACCTGAACTGAATGTGGAATTAATAATTACCCAACTAATCAGTGGTTATCATATTATTGCTTGTAGTATAATAAAGAATCTCACCAATTTTTGTCCTAACACTAAACTAATTAAGGTTTCATAATCATATGTTCGGTTTTCTCCCTATATTTATATAGCATGTAAACATTCTTGGTTCACAATATAAAACCAATAAGGAATATATATATCTGTCAGAAAGAAATCTATAAGAGTAAGATTTCATAAATTTTGTTTTAATTCAGATGCTTTGGCGGAAAATCTCAGTTGACAAGTGTATTGTATCTGAACCCGTGAATATATATGATATATATATATAGGCGGCGGCAGCAGCAGCAACAGCAGCAGCACACACCATGAAATAATCCATATATAACATGTCAAACTTTGCAAGCAAATGCCATTGTTGGCGGCTGTTGCAGGATGATGGTCCTCAATTTCGGTCGCCGTCCTTACTTGACATATATCACATATTGGATGTTTGGAGGATCAAAGTTCACGAGCCTCGTATATAACATGTTGATCGTTTTAATACTATCTGTCATATGTAAAATATACGTATATTTGTTCCTATGAGACCTCTACAAAGTCATTGTTTTATGAGACATATGATACACAACACAATCCATTCACACTCACTTGCAAGCAACAATATATTTTAGGCAAAATATGTTGTAGTTTGACGAAATTTTTACTTTAATTCGTGTAGTTTCAATTTTGGCAATTTGATATGTATAGTTTGATTTTATTGCAATTTAAGGATATGTCCAAATTTCCATTCAATTTCTTGACGGTATAAACACGTATCCCTTACGTATAGGGATATTTTGGAATGGGAATTTGGATGTGTTGTAACAGAATCAAACAACAAGGGTTAAATTGTCAAAATTAAAACTGCAGGGACCAAATGACTATTTCCCTATATTTTATGACTTAAAAGTCCACCACAATCAAATCTCATGACTCACGAGTCACGAGTAGGATTTTGCCAAATTTGTCATGGTTATATTTCCAAATTTTGATACTAGATGGCCACCAAACATGTCTAGTGACACCTAAGCACGTGTCTAGTGGCATCGGTTGGGAAATCAAAATGTCCAACTTGCTTGCTATATATGCATGCTGAAAGCTAGAAAAAATGGGGTCACGGTTTCATACCAACTCCTCATTCTTACTTACCTGTAAAATGGGAGCAAAGCAAAGCAAGAAAATCCCCAAAGTGGTCTTCCGCACACTCAAAAGACCATGTGATCTTGAAAAGAAGATAAAAAGGATCGTTGAAATTCTTGCACATCCCTAATGCCTCCTCCCTCCCTTTGAACAGCCTTTGAAAAGTTGAAATTGGCTATCCCTTTGGACTAATTTGAACACCTACCCTTAATCTTGAAAATCTATGTTCACCTCCACCGTCCTGTACTTGAGAGAGAGAGAGACGGTTCAACAAACAAAATATGTTTTTTTTTTCGGTTTGCCATGTCTACAAAAACACTGCCTTTAATTGTCCCTCTAACAATTGGCTGTCACACATTTCTTCTTTTCCGCCATGAAAGAAAAAATATATATATAATAAAGAGAGTGCCGCGTACAGATGGAACAAGACGCACGCGTTTTGGATCACAAACGGTGTGTTTCCATGCAAAAAGGTGATGCTCATGACAGTAGTTCGGATTTTGCAGACAGAAAAAACCTTTTTCTTGCTTTTTCTTGGTGACTTGAGACGTATTTGGGTTTGGCAATTAAAGTCAAATTCCAACAGCACGAAACAATTTCAAAGTAAAAGCACACCTCCCTCCTTTGTCCTTCCCCCGGAATTCTCACCTTGCTCCCCACTCCATTGTACAAGTAAACTATAACGAAAGTAAAATATAAAATATAAAAAAAGGGAAAAGTCAAACATCGTGTGATTGACCCCACTACATTAATAACTAAGCCACACCGTCATCAGCAGCTCAAATCCTTGCGTATATATACAAGTGGGTTGGCCTTGTTTTCAAAACACAGAAAAACAAACCAATCAGAAAACTGTCGAGAAAGATTTGTGTGCTAGCTGTGAAGTAAAAGATGGCAATGAGAATGAAGAAGAGCTCAACAGCATCAACCAGTTGCGTGTGGCTTGTGATGGGGTTGATGGTGCTGCTGATTGTGTCAACAGAGTTTGGTCAAGTTGATTGCAGAGCCCTTCGATCAGCAACAAGCGACAGCGGCAGTGATGGCGGATGCAAAGGAGTTGATGGGGCTGAGGAGGTAGGCATGGCTACCTTTGCTGTTTCTTCTAACTACAACTCGAGCACTGCTCGTCGTCCTTCGGTGAGGAGCTTGGCGTTTAGATTGGCCTCTGGACCTAGCAAAAAAGGCCCTGGCCATTAGCCTAATTGCAGCCTACATCTCTCTCTCTCTCTCTCTCTCTCTCTCTCTCTCTCTCATTCTTTTGTTCTTGTTGAATTATTTTCCATGTTCATGATGCACAAAAATGTGACATATTGGATATTGTTTTTTATCCGCCTAAGGATTTTCATACGTACATGTAATTTTTCAGGCTTTAGTTGGTTCATACAATTAGACAATTTGGACAACAGATTATGTTCTGTTGTTAGTTCAAGCTCTCCAACTTTAGAGACTAATAAATAATTTTGTTTATGAATCTCAAATAGTCCCCAAGAAACTTAAGCCTGCAAAGCACATTGAATTAATAAGATTTTTGCATGAACAGAAGGGTCTATATTTCCATCTGCAATTTTACTTTATTTAGGGGCAAAAATAAATATTTCCCAATTGCTAATGTTCTTGGTTTTTTAATTGGTGCGAATCGAAAAAACTTCAATAAGCCTCAAAAGACACTAAGCCCCCGGGTTCATTTTATATATTATTAATTAAAGTCATACAATTTTTATTTTATTTTTTGAGAACCAAAGTCATGCAAAGTATAAAAAATTTAAAGTCACCAAAGTTAAATTTTCAAGAAGCCACCAACAAATCCTCTCTCTCCCAAAAATTGCTGAAAGAATCAAAGGCGCGGTGAAAATATATCAATGTAACACCACCAACCACCCCACACGGTCCTACCTACGAGCCAGATAAACGACAAGCGTTCCAAGTTTGACGCTCATTTTAAATTTCATTTTTTCCTTTACGCCGAATAAGTAAGCTATATATAAAAAACTAAGGGAAGGCCCAACCCAAAAAATATTTGAACTGTTGCGGATCCAGTGGGGGATAGAGACGTGACAGGTGTTATTAATAACGAACTATATTTGATTTTTCATCAATAATTAAGTTCATTTAATTTAATTTTAATGATATAAATAAAAAATGTTTTTTATAATTAAAATCCTTCAGAAATTCTTTAAAACAGATACTCAAAGCAAACATTCAAAGAGAGGTTTCTGGAGAATGATTTAACATCCATGGGACCTTTCTTCAGGAGATGAAAAAGAATATTTGGGTTTTTGAATTTGCAAAGAGGGGTAGAGTATTGAGAGGGAGCCATTGATGTTGCTGGGGTTGGGGGCAGTGCAGTGGACGACGATGGATTGGAGGAGATGGGTTTCCAGAGTTGGGTCAGAAGAAATTCCACAAAGAAAATACATATCTTGGAGCTTCAGTTTTTCAACCTCAATTTTGTTGAGGTAGAGAAGTTGCGGGAAGAGAAAGAGTGATGAATGGCATCAAGGAAGAGAAGCTAGGCCAGTGTGTGTCAGACTCGCTTGTTCAGTTTAGCGATGATTTTTGCAAACCACGTTTCAAGATCACTATATTAGAGGAGCAAATGAGCCATTTTTTCACTGTTGAACTGTATAGTCTCATTTAAGTTAGTCCCCTCTCTTACCAAATATGGGCTTCAAGTGCTATTTAACCCAGTCCAGTCCAATGAGACCTACCAAACATAGCCTTAATTTCTAGACCTGAACTCAAAACATGAGGGGGGGCATTATGTACACACAATCTATAGCCCTAATGCACGTGATGAAGGCAAACGATTCCCAGTCACCAGCTGCTCTTCAATAAATTCCAAGGGCCGCCCCAACAAGCCCAGTTTAAGGGCCCCCCAAAATTAAAAAACCAATGTTTCTGTTTCTATAATTCGTCTACAGAAAATGTATTTGTTTCTACCTGGTGAAACAGATGACAAGCAACAGAGACTGATGAATTAGGATGGGCACAACCACTAAACACATCATTAGGCGCGTCTTAATCTCCCCACATGACAAAAACGCAGAATGATAGCATGCACAACCACAACCACAACCACAACCACAACCACTGTACTACCAAGAAATAATGAAAACTGACATAAAACACGCAACTACTTCCAGCTAAAAGAGAAAACTAAGCATGATATTAGTTTGCCGAACAAACTGGAGCTGGGTCCAAAGATAACATACACTAAGAAATCATTTATATTTCATCACTTCTTCATAATAATCTAACAACAATCCAAAAGCAAGACTCTGATTATGTTCATATCACCAAAAACCATGGATATCAAACTTGCCAGTGCCACAACAGCCACAGAGAGACAGAGAGGTAAAAACTGCTTAATAACAAATGAGACATCTGCTATAAACATCAACCTAAAACCAACGAATTTGTCCAAGGTGCGAGTGAATGGAACTTGTGAATAGTTGTGGTGCAGCAGACACTAATCTTCCCTACACTCAACCATTCTACAACAAAAATACTCTAAATTAGGTAGAATTTATGCTGTAGAATACCAAGAACTATATAATGCTTACACCAAAAGTAAGTCACCTTTATTTTCATGATTTGCAACATAAGGTGAAAACAAGAAAAAGTAGATATGCATATCATCATAGATGGAAAGCAGACTACTTTTAGGTTTTAACATGCTTGAACAACAACAGAGCTCTGAGCAACATCAGCCAATCTCACTTTCACCGAAAGCTTAAATTTGACAAGAAAAAGGAACTTTTAGAAAAATTAAATCCTGCACATTGTAGGAGCACACAAGGTACCAGGCCAAAGAGGCATGGTGTGATGAAAAACCAGCTGCAGGAAACACCCCTCACTATTTAAAGGGCAATGTCAAGCTCCAAGAAGCAACATTATGCACAAGAAATGTAAGTAAATATTCAATTCGGACATTGGAATTCAGCTGGTATTGAAGCTGAAATGAAACACAAACCAGCTAGAAAACATGAAGAGTATGCAAAAGGAAAGATTTTAATGTTTTCCAAATTCAAAATGCATCCACTTCATTATAAACATTTTCAGCACAAACATCTCCGAACAAAGCAGATAAAAAACCAGTAGATCAATACTCAACAGAAACCCACATGATATAAACCACAGAAAACAGAAGCGCATTGCGATAATACCTAAGCATATAAATATTTAGCAAGTCATAATAGTATATGGGCATCACAAGAAATCCATAACTAATACGAAATAGATCTCGAAATGGAAGCCCTAAATTTGAAGCTAAAAATGCCCTAAAACACACAAGGAGATCACTAGGGTTCGGTCCTGATATCCTCACTGGGGGCAGCAGCGGTGGGGTCCTCAACAGAGCTCGCGTTCTCGGACTCCGACGCACCGTTTTGAGCAGCGGAAGCAGAGGCTGTCCTGGACTTGACGGTGTCTAGCATACGCTTGCTGATCTCCTTGGAGTAGACCTGCAGGATCTGAATCCCATCCTCCTCGGACGCCGCGGAGCCACCGGCGGCGGCGAAGGCTTCATCCTCGATGAGGCGGGAGGCGGCGGAGGCCTCGTCAGCGGACAAGGTGCCGTAGCGCTTGGAGAGAGGGGAGGGCGTGGAGAGAGTCTCGATGAGGCGGTTCACCACGGCCTCGCGGGTGCGCTGGGTCGGCGGCCATATGCTGAAGGAGGTGGCGTGGCTGGGCTTCTGTGGCTTATGAGCTGGTGCGTCTTCTGGCTGCTGGTTTTGGGGTTCGGCATCCATGGCTGAGCTCTGGTTTGATGCGACTGTGATCTCTGAGTCCGACATTTTTGTTGATGAGGACTGTGGTGGAGGTGGAAAGAAGCACTTCCTAATTTAAAAAAGAGAAATTATATAAATTTATTTGTTGGTGGAATTCAAATGTGGAGAAGAATCAACGGTGAGAGTGGGGTATTTATAGGTAAAAATTAAAGTTAAAAGGATGGGTTACCTTAGAAGTGAGCGCTGATATTGAAATGAAATGTTTGACGGTTCACCTTTTTCATCTTTATTTATTTTACTTAATTATTTTCCCTTCTTTAGGCCTCTGTAATTAATTAGAAGGGTTGCTGGTTGGTTGGTTAGGCTCTTGCTTTTACATTCGGCCCATTCAATTCAAATTGGGCCACTTTAATTCCACATTTATAGCTTCTATTGATAATTTTCTTTATTTTTGGGCCAAAGCTTCTATTGATAGCTTCACACCCTTAAATTTGATTGTTATTACAGTGGGTATTGTCCCAAAAATTAAACCTTCTTTGATTGAGGCATTTTAAACCTTAAACAATTCTAAATAAATTATTAGGGCAGTTGCAAACCTATGTTAGACCAGTTGATCAAGGCAATGTATATCCTACTCCTTTGCACCCGAATTCGATTCACCACCCAATACATTATAGTAAATTAGAATATCGCTTTCTCCATTGCCTCTGGATGGTTTAGGAACAGAACCATTGCCCCTTCTAGATTTGTTGATGTTGTGTCAGTCCCAGCAACTAGCAACACCTACAATTACTTGGCAATTTGCACACATGATATCAAATTAATTCATACCAAAACAAAAACCTAATCAAACACATGTAAAAGATTTGTGCAATTACCAAAATGATTCCTTTGATTATAATATCTGTGTACAACTCAGGCTCTTTTGCTTGCATCGACAATAAGTTGTCAATCATCAACTTTTTGACATGTTCACCATTTGAAGCAGATAGAATTTCATGGCGCCCGTCAACCAAACCTTGCAAGAACTTGTCCATTTTTGCCATTAACCTCACCATCTTCTTTTCCAAGCCTGATATATCCACCCACCGTAAAATTGGCAAAAAGTCTGCCGCAGTTCCTGCCCCGGACAAGTCCACGAAGGCCTTAAAAACGTTATGAAAATTCTTTGCCTCTTCAACATCTGCAACATTTTCACCATGGCACCGCTTTCCCACAACCATCATCGTCATCACATTAAAGGAAAGATCGGCAAACTTGGACTTGAGCTCAACCCTTGAAGTACAACTCTTCATTATCTCATCCAGTAATAAACCAACTTCTCCTTGTCTGACAATTGAGAACAAGGCAAGGCGAGAGGAGGAGAAGATCTCAAGAGTCATAATACGGCGGAGGTTGCGCCAGAGGTCGCCATAGGGGGCTAGAGAAACTGTTGTGTAGTTGTAGTGGAATTGTTTTCTGGCAAGAAACCGTGGCCGATTGGCGAAGATGATGTCATGCTTCGTCAAACACTCTTCTGCCGCCAAAGCCGAAGAGACCAACAGGACTTTGCGTGAACCACAACGGAGAATTTTGCCCAAGTTTTGAGAAAGATCTTGGAGGGTTCGGTGCATTGGTTGTTTTAGAAGATGGATATGGCCAATAATGGGAAGAGATGGTGGGCTTGGGGGTAGGTTCTTCTTGTGTTTTTGTGTAATCTTGGATATGGAGAGCTTGACAAGGAAGGTGAAGATGATGACCATAGCTGAACTGTACCAGAAAGGTTCTCCCATTGTTTGAATCTTCATATAAAAGAACTTGGCATATCTATCTATTTGTCACGGATCCAGTCAAGTATGCTAGAACTTGAAATTGACTGAAAAAGTTAAGAAAATACCCAAAGCATGTAACCATCAAAATAAGGTGCTCAAATTATTTTTACCATTTGATGATTTTGTGAGTTCTTTTTCTAGATTGTCCGGCAACATAAGATGCTTATAATCTTTATTTGTGAATCAACATTGATCAAGTTAATTGTTGTTTGTGTTGAAAATACTAGTAATATTCATCATTTAAAAAAACTACTTGTAGCATTATTCCTTTGGAGATTTAATTTTACTTTAATTAATATGGGGTGTTATTATAATTAACGGTTTATAGTTATGTTTTTGGTGGTTTAACGTTTTTGTTACGTTTGGCTGTTATAATAACGTTAAGAAAAATGACTTATCACATTTATATACCACATTATGTACCATCTCTCCACCTCTATTAGAGATGTGGTACACAATGTTGTATATAAATATGGCAAATCTAGTATTATCCTTATAAGGTTAAATTACATTAATAGTAGTGGTAAGTATGCCGTTTGAGGTTAAGCCAACCAAATCATACCACACATAGTATCAAATATTTCATAGGTTTCATTCGTACATTAAAACCCTTGGCCTTATATATATATATATATGGCCTCTGGCACTTGTGTCTTGTTTTTCTACATAGGTTTCTTTATGATTCAATATGAAATGGTCTAGATGTGAACTTGCACCCCCTTATTTTAACATGTCTACGGAAGTAAATAGGACTTAATGTTTCTTAATCTCTAAGACTTAAAATTACTTTTTGGCATTGAACTTTTTATTTTCTAAGGTGAATAGTGGTCGTGGACTCACAAATCACAATCACTGCCACTACCAAAAAAGACGGCATTAGTTACTTTAGTTTGCGTGACTATTGGCTCTATTAGTCAATAGTCACCATGTAGTTACAATTTGAGTGTTTGTTACATATTCCTCCCTATTATAAAATAGACATAATATAAAAGTACCATTGAATATTGAGGTGGGATTGTATTTGTTCTTGTGGTATTACACTGATAGAATTTTCTCTCTCGAAAAAAACTTTCTAACTCTCAAATTTCTCTCGCTTTTCTCTTCGGATTGGTGTATCTTCTTCTTCAGTTGAGGATCCCTTTTATAGGGAAAGTCACAAGAGCAAAGCAGTTAATGCTTTGCGGAAGAATTGGAGGTGAAAATATTTCACCTACCAGAAACACCATTTCACTTACATCAATCTACTATTGCATGCACAAAGTCTTCATTGCTACATCCACACACACGTTTCACAACACTCCCCTTGGATGTCCTAATAGGGGCTGGCCTAGCAAGCAAGTGGCTTGACTGTTGTGGTGATTGTGGTTCAATTGGCATGTAGTGGTTGTTGGGTGGTGTTTGACGATGGTGGCTTATGCACTGTTTTTTTGACAGTGAATCCATATTCTCTGAAAATGAAAGGTTGAAAATGATTTCAAAAAACGTTTTCTGCGTTTTCTTAAATTCATCACCGAATGCAAATCTTAGTGTTTTTTAAGAATGAAAACAGAAAATGGCCTCCAAAAACACCATCAAACGGCCCTAAACTTTTACAGACAAAGTACTAATGATATCACGTAAATCATATTGGAAGCATGAAATGCATGAAATAAATTATTTTGGTCTTATTTAAGTTTCAAGTTGATGGGTACTAGACCACATATATAGGGCTACTAGGTATTATTGATTGGGCCACTTCATGTCCTTACGTACGTTGCTATATGATGGAAGCTAAGCTAGCATGAGTGGGCGTGGTTTGCACATAGCCTCCAAGGGCTTGGCCCTTGGCATGGTAAGCCTCAAACCTTCACTCATATCCACATTCTCTTCACCAATCCTCTCCCACTCAAATGACTGAACCAAACTTCCCAGTGCCAATCGAACCAACCTGCTTGCTAGGCCAGCCCCTGGACATCCACGCCTTCCAGCTCCAAACGCAATTAGCTTGTACCCTTCAGAGCCCTCCCCACTCCATCCCTCAAACCTCTCCGGCTTAAATTTTGTAGGGTCCTCCCACAGCTCAGGGTCCCTATGGATGGCCCACGCATTAATGAATAACATAGTATGACGTGGCACATCAAATCCCCTTACCACACAATCCTCAGAGGCTTCATGAGGCACCAGAAGTGGAGTGGGTGGGTACAAGCGAAGTGTTTCATTGATCACATTTTGTAAGTAAGTGAGCTTTGGCAAGTCTTGCTCTTCCAACAGACGCTCTTGTCCAACCTTGTCCAACCTTGGTGTCTATTTCGGCTCTTACTTTCTCCATTGCCTCCAGGGCAATAGACTTGCATATACAATAACCTCATTTTAGGTTGCGTCAGCCACCATTTGATTAGATGTTATGTCTCTTTCTCCCTTGCCACTATTCAGTTTTTATATGCAGAAACTACTAATTAAGTTATCTCATCCAATTATTTAGTACAAGCATCCAACAACATCGAATCTATGACATTAATACTAGGACTCCAAATCATACAAATAAAGCTACCCATTTCTTTTGACTTAATTATACTTTTAAGTTATAATATTAATAAAAATACACGTGATATAATATGACTAAATTACTTGAAACTTCGAGAAAAAACAAAACAGCCAAAACTATAATAAAAGAATTGCATGATTTAAAGATGAATTACGTACCGTAATAATTCCCTTGATAATTTGATCAGTGTAGAATTGGGGTTCCTTTTCTTGGAGCGCCGACAAGTTATCAATCATCAACTTCTTGACCTCTTTCCTATTGGATCCACAAGTCGCTGACAAAATTTCACGGCGCTCATCAACCAAGCCCTGCAAAAAGTTGTCCATTTTTGCCATCAAGCTCACCATCTTCTTCTCAATTCCCGTCATATCCATCCATTGTAAGAACGGAAAAAAGTCTCCGAAATTTGTTGCCCCGGATATGTCCACTCCGTCCCTAATAACCTTTTGTATATTCTTAGCCTCTTCAGCATCCAAAACATTTTCACCGTAGTATCTCTTCCCCACAGCCATCATCGTCATCACATTAAACGAAAGCTCCGTAAACTTTGCCTTGAGCTCGACCTTTGTCATGCTCTTAGCACAACTCTTCATTGTCTGATTTAGTAACAAGCGGACTTCTCCTTGCCTGATACTCGAAAACTGCGCAAGGCGAGCAGAGGAGAAGACCTCAAGAGTCATAACGCGGCGGAGGTTGCGCCAGAGGTCTCCATAGGGAGCCAAAGTGACTGTTGTGAAGTCGTAGGCAAAGTGTTTTCCTACAAGCAAGCGTGGCCGGCTGGCGAAGATGATGTCATGCTTTGTGAAAAGCTCTTCCGCTACCGAAGGCGGAGAAACCAAGAGGACTCTGCGTGAACCCCAGCGGAGTAGTAGAACTTTGCCGAATTTTTCAGTAAGGGCTTGGAGGGTTCGGTGGATTGGTTGTTTTACAAGATGGAGATGACCGATCATGGGAAGAGATGGTGGGCTTGGGGGCAAGTTCTTCTTGTGTTTTTGTCTAAGTTTAGTTGTGGATAGCTTGAGAAGCAAGGTGAAGATGATGAGAGCTAAACCGTACCAAAAGGGTTCTTCCATTCTTTTGACTCTCTTTTTGTCAATATGAGATGATGTAGCTATGAACTTGCACACCACATATATTTATATATAAGAACGTGGCAATTGGAAAAATATGGAAAAGGACAAAAGCATTCAACAATAGGATGAGCTAGGTACTCAAATAGAATAAAACAATTTATATATTATGTCAACTCGAACTAAATTATATAGCCCAAATTGTTCTCTCTTTTTTTTCGGAAACGAGCCCAATCTTTTGAGTTACCAAACATTTGCCTAATGGAAACCATATGTATCGTGATAGGCTCAACTGTTGATGCAAGAAAGTGGTTCGGTACTTATTCCGCTCAATTTAATGATGTTGGGCATTCGGTATGCTTTGGGCCTCGATAGAGCGCGTGATCTGCAAGAGAACGAACGCTTGGTAAGACTTTAGGCACCGGTATGGTACCGGCCGAATGCTCTCCGATACTTAAGTAAGTACAGATTTAGTAAGTTAAACTGACAGATCAATAGGCAGTATGCCGTAAGTTCTGATTACCTCCATTTTGGGGAATTGTGCTTCTTTTATAAGTCTTGAGGGGTGTGAAAGTTGTGTAGAATTTTGATTTGGAACTGTGGACATGCCAAATGTCCAGTGGGCAATTGTGCCTTCATTCTATGATCGGCATTCTCGGGTGCCGAGGGCTACCCTACCGATGATGCATTTTGTCCACGTTTTTAGCTCTTATTGGTTGCTGATTTTGGTATCACCACCATATTAGGGTTAGAATGAGGGGTTTTTGTGTTGCACTGTTGGATTGTGGAAGCTCCCATATTAGTGGGATGGGATGGGAAGTTACTTTCATTTCATCTAATGGATATGGCTATCCTATCTAGGCCTCATCATTTGGCCCATGGGCTCATGGGCCAATGGGGGCCCCTCCCGGCCCATCAAATAAAAGCCCGGCCCGGCCCGTTATGGGCTTTGAGATGGCCCGACCCGTTTTGGGCCGGGCTTGGGTGTCTAAAGCCCGGCCCATAAGCCCGGCCAGATTAAGCCCAAGAAAGCCCAGCCCAACCCACCCATAAAAGCCCGGCCCGTTAGGCCCGCATACATATATAATTATGCATAAATAAGAATTTAGGTATAAGATTATACAGTCCTGATCTCTTGGACCCCTGTAGTCCAAGAGATTTATGGTCACTCACCGTTGGATGTAAATTCAACGGTTCACTCATTTATGACTTGAATCGGGTAATAATCATTTATGTCATATTGCATTTATATATATCATTTTGAACCATTGGATTAATATCCAACGGTGGGTGACCATAATCTCTTGGACTCTTGTGGTCCAAGAGATCGGGACTGTAAGATTATATCACTTAAATCACATATATAATTTGTTTCATTTCATTTACTTTTCTTTACTCATTCCTAGTTTATAATTCGATGATTAGCACATTAATTTGTGTCAATTATTAATTCAACAATTATATATATATATATATATATATATATATATAAGATGAACAACATATCACATCACAAAATATAATCATATCACGAAACATAATTGTACAACCAAATATAATCATGCTTTTCTTGATCACATCACCAAATATTTGCATATTTATTAATACCATCCTTTAAAAAAATATTTTTTTGATACTTATTATTTTTTAAAATATATTACGATCTAATTATGTAATAACCTCAAAAATAATACTTGGTTTTATTATTTTTGTGGAAAATCTTAAAAGTTGTGTAACTTTATTAGGTGTTTTATGAATTTGGTTGGATGTGAAAATATTGGAATTAAGTGAGTTTAATCTCAAATTTGGACTAAAATGCCCTTATGATTAAGTTTATGATTTTTTTTGAATGAAGTAGGGCCCGTTGGGCTTAGCCCGGCCAGACCCGATGGGCTTTCTCAAGCTCGGCTCATGGGTTGGGCTTGGGCTTTGAATTTTCTAAAAAAATCCGGCCTGGCTCGGTCCAATATTTTTTCTCTCCTCTTTAAAGCCCGGCCCAACCCAAACCTATTAAATTTGAGCCGAGCTAACCCGACCCAGCCCATTAATGAACCCTAATCCTATCCATGGAGGTTACTTTCATCTTTCAGACTTTTTAGTCTTCAACTGTTTTTATTAGCTCTGTTAGACCCGTACTTCATATTTTGATCTTCAAAGTTATTTTTTCATATTTAATTTTTCTCTACTATCAAGTGGCGCGCTAACAAACTCCAAAAGTAGGTGTCATTATTAGACAAAACAATCACCACCTCGAGTGAAGAAGATAGTGAACAAAAATGAACTCAAATTTTAACAAATCGGATTACTTGGCATTTTCAAATCTGATTGGAAGAAATACACTCGTACAGGGTGTTATTTTTATGTGGGGTATGATTGCGCGTGGTTTGCACATAGAGGAAGTATATGTGCAAACCACGCGCACTCATACCCCACAGGTTACAAGAGAACTAGGCTCTGATACCATGCTAAAATATGAATATGGTTTGAATGTATTAGGTTTAATTTATTTTTCTCCATAAAGAGGTATATATAAGAGTTTACATGTAGGCTTTATAAGGAATTAGATACAGTAAAGAATTATGAAAGTATCTTCTAATTGTACAATGATTTATCACTTATATAAAAAATAGGAAAGTAAATCCCTTAATTAATCAAGAAAATAAATCTCCTTAATTAATTAAAAGACTCACATCAACAATATCCACATTCTCTTCACTAATCCTCTCCCACTCAAATGACTGAATCCAAGTTCCAAGTGCCAATCCAATCAACCTGTTTGCTAGGGCAGCCCCTGGACATCCACGCCTTCCAGCCCCAAACGCAATTAGCTTATACCCTTCAGAGCCGTCGCCACTCCATCCTTCAAACCTCTCTAGCTCAAATCTTGTGGGTTCCTCCCACACCTCAGGGTCCCTATGGATAACCCACGCATTAATGAATAACATTGTATGACGTGTCACATCAAATCCCCTTACCACACAATCCTCAGAGGCTTCATGAGGGAATAGAATGGACTTGGTGGGTACAAG